>NC_138613.1:206175-222246 GCF_964289735.1 Phaethon aethereus | reverse complement strand
GGGGGAGGGGGGTCAGCGGGGCGGCGGGGGGGGGGTCAGCAGGGCCGGGGGGGGGTCAGCGGGGCCGGGAGGGGTACGGGGGGTACACGGGGGTGCCCTCGTCACCCCCCCCGTGCCCCCCAGTCAACAAGCGCCTGGACGAATGGGTGACCCACGACCGGCTGGACCTGAAGCGGGTGCAGGTGCCGCGGAAGGAGGCCAAGACCCCCACCAAAAACGGGCTCCCCGGCTCCCGGCCCGGCTCCCCCGAGCGCGACCCGGTGAGGGGGCGCGGGGCGGGGGGGGGGGGGGGGGGGGCGGGGGGTGGCCCTGGGGGACGTGGCAGGGGCGGGGGACGGACGTAGGGGACACCCCCAGCCCCTTTATGGGATTTTGGGGACATCCCCAGGGGACAGCGGGGGGGGCTGTGGGGACGGGGGGGGGGGCTGTGGGGATGGACGTGGGGGACACCAGAAACGGGGCGGGGGGGGGGGCGTGGGGACACCCCCAACCCCCTATGGCACTCGGGGGACACCCCCAACCCCCAGGGGACAGAGGGGGGGGACACCAGGGAGAGCGAGGGGACAGTGGGGGGGGGGCTGTGGGGCCAGGGGACAGACCTGGGGGGGGCTTTGGGGACAGATTGGGGGGGGGAGGGGCAGGGACCAGCACTGGGGACACACCGGGGGGGGGGGGGTTGGCCCCGGGGGGGCCGGCGCTGGAGCCGGGTGGGGACACCCGGAGCCGCCGGGGACAGACCTGGAGCCAAGGGACGTCCCCAAAACCCCTCGGGGGGGGGGACACACACGACGACACCCCCCCAGCCCCCGTGGGGGGACACCCTGGGTCCGGCGGGGACACCAGGAGCTGTTGGGGACAAGCAGAGTCACAGCCACCCCCGTGTCACCCCCCACCCTGGGGACACCCCTTGGCGGGGGGACGCACACCCCCAAACCCAAGAGATCCCCCCCTTGGGGACACCCCCACTCCCTCGGGGACACCCCGAGCCCCCTGGGGACACCCCCAGCCCCTTTATGGGACCCTGGGGACACCCTTGACCCCTCTGTAGGACCCTGGGGACACCCCCAGCCCCTTGGGGACACCCCCAGCCCCTTTATGGGACCTTGGGGACACCCTTGACCCTTCTATAGGACTTTGGGGACACCCCCAGCCCCTTTATGGGACCTTGGGGACACCCTTGACCCCTCTATAGGACCCTGGGGACACCCCCAGCCCCTTGGGGACACCCCCAGCCCCTTTATGGGACCCTGGGGACACCCTCGACCCCTCTATAGGACCTTGGGGACACCCCCAGCCCCTTTATGGGGCCCTGGGGACACCCCCAGCCCCTTGGGGACACCCCCAACCCCTTTATGGGACCCTGGGGACACCCCCAGCCCCTTGGGGACACCCCGAGCCCCTTGGGGACACCCACGCCCCCCGGGGACACGCGGCGAGTTGGGGGGGGGGGGGGGTGTGGGGTGTGGGGGCAACCCGGCTCATGGGTGGCGGGGGGTGGGGGTGGGGGGTGGGTGCCACCACCCTTCGCTTTGTCCCCAAAGCCACGCGGTGTCCCCACGTGTGTGTCCCGTGTGTGTCCCCCCCCCCCCCCCCTTAAACGCCTCCTCTTCCTCCCGGCGCAGAGGAAGAGCCTGGACCTGGCGCTGCCGGCGGCCGGGAAGAGCTTGCCGGGGCCACCGGGGCCACCAGGGCCACCGGGGCCACCGGGGCCACCGGGGCCAGCGGGGCCGGGGCCCGTCACCCTTCACTATCACCTGCCCAAGGAGAGCGAGGCCGAGCCCCCCCCGGCCCCCCCGCCCGGCGGGCAGCGCCCCACGGTAACCCCGCCGTCCCCAGTGGGTCCCTGTCCCCAGTGGGGGTCCAGGTCTGTCCCCAGTGGGTCCCTGTCACCGGCAGGTCCCTGTCCCCAGTGGGTGTCTGGTTTTGTCCCCAGCGGGTGCTTGTCCCCAGCGGGTCCCCGTCCCTGTCACCGTCACCAGTGGGTGCTTGTCCCCAACAGGTCCCCACCGCTGTCCCCGTCCCCAGTGGGTGTCTGGTTTTGTCCCCAGTGGGTGCTTGTCCCCAACCGGTCCCTGTCACTGTCCCCAGTGGGTGTCCAGGTCTGTCCCCAGCGGGTCCCCATCCCTGTCCCCAACCGGTCCCTGTCACTGTCCCCAGTGGGTGCTTGTCCGCAACAGGTCCCCACCGTTGTCCCCGTCCCCAGTGGGTGTCTGGTTTTGTCCCCAGTGCGTGCTTGCCCCCAGCAGGTCCCCATCCCTGTCACCATCACCAGTGGGTGCTTGTCCTCAACAGGTCCCCATCCCTGTCCCCGTCCCCAGTGGGGTGTCTGGTTTTGTCCCCAGTGGGTGCTTGCCCCCAGCAGGTCCCCATCCCTGTCACCATCACCAGTGGGTGCTTGTCCGCAACAGGTCCCCATCCCTGTCCCCGTCCCCAGTGGGTGTCTGGTTTTGTCCCCAGTGGGTGCTTGCCCCCAGCAGGTCCCCATCCCTGTCACCATCACCAGTGGGTGCTTGTCCTCAACAGGTCCCCACCACTGTCCCCATCCCCAGTGGGTGTCTGGTTTTGTCCCCAGTGGGTGCTTGTCCCCAACCGGTCCCTGTCACTGTCCCCAGTGGGTGTCCAGGTCTGTCCCCAGTAGGTCCCTATCCCCAGTGGGTGTCTGGTTTTGTCCCCAGTGGGTCTCCACCCCTGTCCCCAACCCCAGTGGGTCCCTGTCCCCAGCAGGTCCCCGTCCCCAGTGGGTGTCTGGGTCTGTCCCCAGCGGGTCCCCATCCCTGTCCCCAACGGGTCTCTGTCACCATCACCAGTGGGTGTCTGGGTCTGTCCCCAGTGGGTGCTTGTCCCCAACAGGTCCCCACCGCTGTCCCCGTCCCCAGTGGGGGTCTGGTTTTGTCCCCAGTGGGTCCCCATCACCGTCCCCATCCCCAGTGGGTCCCTGTCCCCCCCAGCCCCCCGGTGTCCCCATCAGTGTCCCCACAGGGTCCCCCCCACGGCCGGGTGTCCCCATCCCCATGGCAGGGTGTCCCCTGAGCCTCCCCCCATCCGGGGCAGGGCTGTGCTGGGGCCATACTGGGAGCACTGGGGGGGCTGCTGGGGTGATACTGGGAGCACTGGTGGGGTACTGGGAGCCCTGGCAGGGGGCACTGCGGACTGCTAGGGGCTACTGGGACAATACTGGGAGCACTGGGGGACTACTAGGGTGATACTGGAGGTTGCTAGGGGCTACTGGGGCAACGCTGGGAGAACTGGGGGTGTACTGGGGACTGCTGGGGTTACTGGGGCAATACCGGGAGTATTGGAGGGGCCACTGGGATGATACTGGGAGCACTGGGGTTATACCGGGGAGCTCGAGGGGCTACTGGGGCAATACTGGGAGCACTGGGGGGCAGCGGGGATGGTAGCTGGGAGCACTGGGGCTATACTGGGGAGCTCGAGGGGCTACTGGGGCGATACTGGGAGCACCTGGGAGGGGCAACAAACCCTCTTCCTGCTCCCAGCTGCCCCCCAGCAGCAGGGCTGGGCCTTACTGGGAGGGACTGGGAGGGACTGACGGGTGTCCCCGCAGAAGCGTAAGGTGGAGGTGGTGTCACCCGCCACCCCCGTCCCCGCCGCCACCGAGACCTCGCAGGCCTCCGTCTTCCCCCAGGTGAGACCAGTGCTTCCCAGTAACCGCCCAGTAACCCCAGTAAGAACCCAGTAACCCCAGTAAGAACCCAGTAATGCCAGCGGCACCCCCCAGTAACCCCAGTAACTGCCCAGTAGCAGCAGTGGTTGTTCAGAAACTGTGTTCCCAGCAGTATCAGGTGGCAACTTTCCAGTGACACCAGTAATTTCCAGTACTTCCCAGTAATACTAGTATACCCTTAACAAAAGCAGTAATTGCCCAGTAACACCAGTATCTGCCCAGTAACACCAGTAACTAAGCAACACAAGCTGTAACTGTGTGATAACGTTTCATTCAAACCAGTAGCAGCTGATGATTTCCCCGTAACTTCCCAGTACTTCCCAGTAACGTCTCAGTACTTCCCAGTAACACCAGTAGTCTGATAGTAAAAGCAGTAACTGGCCAGTAACAGTAGTAACAAACCAGTAGCTAACCAGTAATCCCAGTAACTAACAACCAAGACCAATAGGTGTGTGGTAATTTCTTATTCAAACCAGTAACAGCTGCTGAATTCCCAGTAACACCAGTAATTTTCTAGTACTTCCCAGTAACACCAGTATTCTTTTAATAAAATGAATCAGTTTGCAGTAGCTAACCAGTTATACCAGTAACTGACCAGTAGCACCAGTAACTACTAGTAAGGGCAATGGCTGTGCGGTAGCTTCCCAGTAACACCAGTCATTTTCCAGTACTTCCCAGTAACACTAGTAGTGTCTTAGTAAAACCAGTCAGCGCCCAGTAGCAGCAGTAACCCACCAGTAGGCAATCAGTAACGCCATTAACTAACCAGTAACCAACCAGTAACTAACCAGTAACACCAGTAGCCAACCAGTAATGCCAGTAACTAACCAGTAACACCAATAACCGACCAGTAATCACTTATTAAGTGCAAATTAGGAGCCCCCCCCTTACCAGTAACCCCCCAGTCCTCCCAGTAACACCCCCCCTCCCTGAGGGGGTCCCCTATCCCTTTGGGGGGGGTCCCCAATCCCTGGGGGGGTCTCCATGCCCTTGGGGGTGTCCCGTGTCCTTTTGGGGGGGTCCCCAATCCCTTGGGGGGTCTCCATGCCCTTGGGGGTGTCCCGTGTCCTTTTGGGGGGTCCCCAATCCCTTGGGGGGTCTCCATGCCCTTGGGGGGGTCCCCAAACCTGGGGCGGTGTCTCCAGTCTGTTGGGGGGGTCCCCAATCCCTGGGGGGGGCTCCGGTCTGTTGGGGGGGTCCCCAATCCCTGGTGGGGTTCCTCAGTCCCTGGGGGGGGGTCCCCAATCCCTGGGGGGGGGTCTCCAGTCCTTTGGGGGCGGTCCTCAATCCCTGGGGGGGTCTCCAGTCTGTTGGGGGGGTCCCCAATCCCCCGGGGGGGGGGGTCTCCAGTCCTTTGCGGGGGGTCCCCAATCCCTGGGGGGCGGGGGTCCCTATGCCCTTCTGGGGGGTCCTGTGGCCATGGGAGAGATCCCCAGCCCCTCGGGGGGAATCCCCACATTCGGAGGGGGGGGCCCCAGGATCCGAGGGGTGTTTTTTTGGGGGGGGGGGTGCTGACCCCCCCTCCCCGTCGCAGAACGGCTCCGCGCGCCGGGCGGTGGCCGCCCAGCCCGGCCGGAAGAGGAAATCGGCCTGTTTGGGCACCGACGAGGTGGGGGGCGCGGGGGGCTGGGGGCGGAAACCGCCGGGAAATGGGGAAACCGGGGCAGGGGAAGGGGAAATGGGGCTGGGGAGGGGGAAACCACTGGGAAATGGGGAAACTGGGGCAGGGGAAGGGGAAATGGGGCTGGGGAGGGGGAAACCACTGGGAAATGGGGAAACTGGGGCAAGGGAAGGGGAAATGGGGAAACTGGGGCAGGGGAAGGGGAAATGGGGCTGGGGAGGGGGAAACCGCTGGGAAATGGGGAAACCGGGGCAGGGGAAGGGGAAATGGGGAAACTGGGGAGGGGGAAACCGCTGGGAAATGGGGAAACCGGGGCAGGGGAAAGGGAAATGGGGCTGGGGAGGGGGAAACCACTGGGAAATGGGGAAACTGGGGCAGGGGAAGGGGAAATGGGGCTGGGGAGGGGGAAACTGCCGGGAAATGGGGAAACTGGGGCAGGGGAGGGGAAACAGCCGGGAAATGGGGAAACCGGGGCAGGGGAAGGGGAATTGGGGTCAGAGGAGGGGGAAACCGCCGGGAAATGGGGAAACTGGGGCAGGGGAAGGGGAAACAGGGTCAGAGGAGGGGAAAAGAGGCGTGAAATGGGGAAACCGAGGAAGGGGAGGAGGAAGTGGGGCTGGGGAGGGGGAAACAGCCGGGAAATGGGGAAACTGAGGCAGGGGAAAGGAAACAGGATGAGAAACCTGGGGCGCTGGAGGGGGGAGCAGCCCCCAAGCAGGATTGCGTGGGGGGGGGGGGGGGGGGTGGGGGGTGTTTGGTGCCACCGAACGCCGCCCCTCCCGCCAGGACTCGCAGGACTCGTCGGACGGCGCGCCCTCGGCGCCGCGGATGACGGGCAGCCTGGTTTCGGACCGCAGCCACGACGACATCGTGACGCGGATGAAGAACATCGAGTGCATCGAGCTGGGGCGGCACCGCCTCAAGCCCTGGTACTTCTCGCCGTACCCCCAGGAGCTGACGGCGCTGCCCGTCCTCTACCTCTGCGAGTTCTGCCTCAAGTACGGCCACAGCCTGCGCTGCCTCCAGCGTCACCTGGTAGGGACCCCCCTCAGCGATTGGGGACCCCCCCCCCCCCCCCGGGGGAATTGGGACCCCCCTCGGGGGATTGGGGATGCCCCTCGGGGGATTGGGGACCCCCCTCCGGGCGGACTTAGCCTCTTTAGGGTGGTTTTGGGGGTCCTCCGGGGTAACGCTGACCCCCCCCCCCGGGAATTGGGGACCCCCCCAGGGCAGGTCTCACCTCCTCAGGGTGTCACAGGGACCCCCAAGGTAACGCTAACCCCCCCCGGGGAATTGGGGACGCCCCTCGGGGCGGACTTACCCTCTTTAGGGTGGTTTTGGGGGTCCTCCGGGGTAACGCTGACCCCCCTGGGAATTGGGGACCCCCCCCGGGCACATCTCACGTCCTCAGGGTGTCACAGGGACCCCCAAGGTAACGCTGACCCCCTCCGGGGAATTGGGGACCCCCCTCGGGGAGGACTTACCCTCTTTAAGGTGGTTTTGGGGGTCCTCCGGGGTAACGCTGACCCCCCTGGGAATTGGGGACCCCCCCCGGGCCCATCTCACCTCCTCAGGGTGTCACAGGGACCCCCAAGGTAACGCTGACCCCCCCCGGGGAATTGGGGACCCCCCTCGGGGAGGACTTACCCTCTTTAAGGTGGTTTTGGGGGTCCTCCGGGGTAACGCTGACCCCCCCGGGAATTGGGGACCCCCCCCGGGGCAGATCTCACCTCCTCAGGGTGTCACAGGGACCCCCAAGGTAACGCTGACCCCCCCCGGGGAATTGGGGACCCCCCTCAGGGAGGACTTACCCTCTTTAAGGTGGTTTTGGGGGTCCTCCGGGGTAACGCTGACCCCCCGGGAATTGGGGACCCCCCCCGGGGCAGATCTCGCCTCCTCAGGGTGTCACAGGGACCCCCAAGGTAACGCTGACCCCCCCCCGGGGAATTGGGGACCCCCCTCGGGGAGGACTTACCCTCTTTAAGGTGGTTTTGGGGGTCCTCCGGGGTAACGCTGACCCCCCCCCCGGGAATTGGGGACCCCCCCGGGCCCATCTCACCTCCTCAGGGTGTCACAGGGACCCCCAAGGTAACGCTGACCCCCCCCGGGGAATTGGGGACCCCCCTCGGGGAGGACTTACCCTCTTTAGGGTGGTTTTGGGGGTCCTCCGGGGTAACGCTGACCCCCCCCCGGGAATTGGGGACCCCCCCGGGCCCATCTCACCTCCTCAGGGTGTCACAGGGACCCCCAAGGTAACGCTGACCCCCCCCGGGGAATTGGGGACCCCCCTCGGGGAGGACTTACCCTCTTTAAGGTGGTTTTGGGGGTCCTCCGGGGTAACGCTGACCCCCCTGGGAATTGGGGACCCCCCCCGGGCACATCTCACCTCCTCAGGGTGTCACAGGGACCCCCAAGGTAACGCTGACCCCCCCCGGGGAATTGGGGACCCCCCTCGGGGAGGACTTAGCCTCTTTAGGGTGGTTTTGGGGGTCCTCCGGGGTAACGCTGACCCCCCTGGGAATTGGGGACCCCCCCCGGGCACATCTCACCTCCTCAGGGTGTCACAGGGACCCCCAAGGTAACGCTGACCCCCCCCGGGGAATTGGGGACCCCCCTCGGGGAGGACTTAGCCTCTTTAGGGTGGTTTTGGGGGTCCTCCGGGGTAACGCTGACCCCCCCCCGGGAATTGGGGACCCCCCCAGGGCAGGTCTCACCTCCTCAGGGTGTCACAGGGACCCCCAAGGTAACGCTGACCCCCTCCGGGGAATTGGGGACCCCCTCAGGGAGGACTTACCCTCTTTAAGGTGGTTTTGGGGGTCCTCCGGGGTAACGCTGACCCCCCTGGGAATTGGGGACCCCCCCCGGGCCCATCTCACCTCCTCAGGGTGTCACAGGGACCCCCAAGGTAACGCTGACCCCCCCCAGGGAATTGGGGACCCCCCTCGGGGAGGACTTACCCTCTTTAAGGTGGTTTTGGGGGTCCTCCGGGGTAACGCTGACCCCCCCGGGAATTGGGGACCCCCCCCGGGGCAGATCTCGCCTCCTCAGGGTGTCACAGGGACCCCCAAGGTAACGCTGACCCCCCTCGGGGGATTGGGGACCCCCTCCTTGGGGCAGACTTACCCTCTTTAGGGTGGTTTTGGGGGTCCTCTGGGGTAACGCTGACCCCCCCCGGGAATTGGGGACCCCCCCCGGGCCCATCTCACCTCCTCAGGGTGTCACAGGGACCCCCAAGGTAACGCTGACCCCCCCCGGGGAATTGGGGACCCCCCTCAGGGAGGACTTACCCTCTTTAAGGTGGTTTTGGGGGTCCTCCGGGGTAACGCTGACCCCCCCGGGAATTGGGGACCCCCCCAGGGCAGGTCTCACCTCCTCAGGGTGTCACAGGGACCCCCAAGGTAACGCTGACCCCCCCCGGGGAATTGGGGACACCCCTCGGGGCGGACTTACCCTCTTTAGGGTGGTTTTGGGGGTCCTCCGGGGTAACGCTGACCCCCCCCGGGAATTGGGGACCCCCCCGGGGCAGACCTCACCTCCTCGGGGTGTCCCAGGGACCCCCAGGGTAACACCGACCCCCCCCAGCACATCAATCCCCCCCCCAAGGGTCCACATTTCCCCCCCACCTCCCACTATTTACCCCTCCCAGGGGGTGCTACACCCCCAAACCCCCTCCCCGGGGTCCAATTCACCCCCCTCACCCCTTTTTTTGCCCCCCCCCCCCCCCCCCCAAGACCAAATGCGACCTGCGACACCCCCCGGGCAACGAGATCTACCGCAAAGGCACCATCTCCTTTTTCGAGATCGATGGCCGCAAAAACAAGGTAAAGCAGGATTTTGGGGGGCCGGGGGGGTCCCGAGGGGCACCCCTAAATGCTGGGGTCCCCCACTGACCCCCCCGGGACCCCCCCCCCCCAGAGTTATTCGCAGAATCTTTGCCTGTTGGCCAAGTGTTTTTTGGATCACAAGACGTTGTATTACGACACCGACCCTTTTCTCTTCTACGTCATGACCGAGTACGACTGCAAGGGCTTCCACATCGTCGGCTACTTCTCCAAGGTTTGGGGAGGGGTCCCGGGGGGGTCCCTGGGGGGGGGTTAAAGAGGTTTTTGGGGAAGCTGGAGGGGCTCTGGGGGAGCTCTAAGGGATGAAGGGTTCTCTGGGGTCGCTGGTGTTGAAGAATGGTGCTGGGGGGGGGGGATTTGGGGGCCTGGAGAAGGGTCTTGGAAGGGGTTTTGGGGGTCTCGAGGGGGTTGGGGAGGGTTTAGGGGGTTTTGGGGGGGGTCCCAAGGGACAGAGATGGGTTTGAGGGGGCGGGGGGGGGAGTGGGGCAGCCCCCTGGGATTTAGGGTCCTCAGCAGGCTTTTGGGAGACCCCCTGGAGTGGGATGTTGGGGGGCAAGGGGTGCTTTGAGGGTCCCTGGGGGGGGTCCCAAGGAGGTCTGGAAAAGTCCTAAGGGGGCTTTGGGGGGGCTCCCAAGGAGTTTGGGGGTCCTGGGAGGTTTAGGGCAGGTTCCAGGGGGTTTTAGGGAAGCCCCAATGGGACTGAAGAGTCCCAAGGGGGTTCCTGGGGGGGCTTGGAGGGTCCCGGGGGTGTCTGGGGAGTCCCTGGGGGGTTTTGGGGGGTCCCTGGGGGGTTTGGGGTGCCGGCTGATGTTTTGGGGGGGCTCACAGGAGAAGGAATCGACGGAGGATTACAACGTGGCCTGTATCCTCACCCTGCCGCCCTACCAGCGCCGGGGCTACGGCAAGCTGCTCATCGAGTTCAGTGAGCGACCCCCCACATTCCGGGCCCCCTAAACCCCCGGGGGACCCCCCCAAATCCCCAGGGACCCCCTCAAATTCCCTTCAAACACCACCCCCCCCCAAGGCAGTCTTCCTCCCCAAAACATGCACTGAAAGGCTTCAAAAATTCTCTGATAAACCCTTAAAACTCCTCGGGCAGGGGGGAGTAACACCCATGGGGACCCCAAAAATGCTTGGGGGACCCCAAAATCCCCTTGACAGGTTCTGAAGCCCCTCCCCAGAGCCCCAGAAGTGCTTTAAGGGACCACAAAGTCCCCCCAAAAGGCTCTGGAAACCTTCCCAGGTCAACACCCCCAGTGGGGCGCCCCAAAATACACCAGGGAACCCCAAAAAGCCTCCACGGGGCAAACTCCGCTATGGGGGGGGAGGAACCCAAAACTCTCCCGGGGGACAACCAGGGCACCCCAGGGTCCCCTGTTGGGGGGGCCAAAACCCTCTGGGGGACCCCAAAATCCCCTCAAAGGGCCCCTGCATACCCTCCTGGGGATTTGGGGGGCAACCCCAAACATCCTCTTGTGGGGTAAATTCTACTTAGGGCACCCCAAAATGCACCAGGGACCCCAAAACCCATCTGTGGGCAAAGCCTGCCATGGGGTGGGACCCCAGTAACCTCCTGTTGAGCTAAGCCCTCTGGGGAGCACCCCCAAAACCATCGTGGCGGTCAATCTGCCCTCCCTGAGTTCTCCAAAATACAGTAGGGGACCCCAAAAACCCACCAGGGAGCAAACCTGCCGTGGGGCAGGGGGGGACCCCAGAAGCACCCTCCCCTCCCCAGGAGGCTAAATGCTGCTTGGGGCACCCCAAAATCCACCAGAGACTCCTAAACCCTTCCCAGGAATGTAGCAAAACCCTCTGGGCGACCCCAAAAAGGCTTCCTGGGGGGTGGGGGGGAGCCCCAAACCCCTTCTAAGGGGCAGGGGCCCCCCCCCCCCGGCGCGACAGACCCCCCCACCCGGCGGGTGGCGTGTCCCCCCGCCCAGGTTACGAGCTCTCCAAGGTGGAGGGGAAGACGGGGACCCCCGAAAAGCCGCTGTCGGACCTGGGGCTCCTCTCCTACCGCAGCTACTGGTCCCAGACCATCCTGGAGATCCTGATGGGGCTGAAGGCGGAGGGCGGGGAGCGCCCCCAAATCACCATCAAGTAAGCCCCGCCCCCTGCCCCCTGGCTCCGCCCCCCCCGAGCAGGCTCCACCCCTTGGCTTTCCCCAAGGCACTTTAGGGAGCTGGCTGCCTCAACTGGCCCCGCCCACCCAGCCCAAAGCACCGCCCACTGGGGGGGTCACACCTGCAGTTATCTATGCCACGCCCCCTCCCTTAGGCTCCACCCCTTCTGGGTCAGCTGGGGAACAAGGCACTGTTCCAAGCCCCACCCACTCCAGGACACTCCCCCATGCCAGACCACACCCTGCTCCATTTAGGCTCCACCTCTTTCTCCCAGCCCCGCCCACCCTGAAGCCCCACCCACCCTGAAGCCCCGCCCACTCCAGGACACACCTCCAGTTTGCCACCCTGCCATCAGGCTCCACCCCTCCCTATGAAAGGTGCTCCGCCCCCTCCCCAGGCCACTCCCTCCATGAGTAAAGCCCCACCACACCCACCACTAAGCCCCACCCCTTCTCCCTGAGACCCCGCCCCTTTCCTAGCCCTCAGGGTTTCCTTGGGGAACTGGGGAGGCGGTCCTTGAATCTGGGGGGGCCAGAAGGGGATGGGGGGGGAGGGGGGATTCTGGGGGTGCCCCTCACCTCCCCACATCCCCCCCCCATCTCCCACCCCCCCAGCGAGATCAGCGAGATCACCAGCATCAAGAAGGAGGACGTCATCTCCACCCTGCAGTACCTCAACCTCATCAACTACTACAAGGTGCGCCCCAAGCCCGGGCTGTCGGGGGGACAGGGGCACCCCGGGGACCCCTAAGTTATGGGGGGGAGCCCCAAAAACCTCGGGGAAGGGACCCGAATTCATTTTCGGTGCATCATGACCTTCGGGGGGGGGGGGCGGGGGGCTGTCCGGGTGCTAGGGTACCCCTCCTGGATCCTGGGGGCTCCTCATGGATCTTGGGGTTCTTCGCGGGCGTCAGGGTCCTTCGCGGGTGTCGGGGTCCCCTCGCAGATGTCAGGGTCCCCCCGCAGGGGCAGTACATCCTGACGCTGTCGGAGGACATCGTGGAAGGGCACGAGCGGGCGATGCTGAAGCGGGTGCTGCGCATCGACGCCAAGTGCCTCCATTTCACCCCAAAGACTGGAGCAAACGGGGCAAGTGGTGAGGCCACGCCCACCCCGCCCTCCCCCGTGCCACACCCTCTCAGGCCACGCCCATCGGCCACACCCTCCTTCCTCATTACCAGTAATTAAACATCATCACCTGGCTCCTCATTCCTTTATTGAAAACGAGAGAGTAGAGGAGGTGGAGCTTGCATAGGCTCCACCCCCCTCAGGGAGGAGCTTCACCTGTGGGTGGGGCAGAACAGGGCTCCGCCTCCTCCTCACTGTCATCAGTCTCGGGGACTGGGGCATGGATCTGGGGAGAGATGGAAAATGAGGGGGGACCCAGGCGTCCAGGCCCCATAAGTGTGGGCCCTGGGCCCTCCCAAACACCCCCCAAATGTAGACCCAGGCATCTGGGCCCCATAAGTGTGGGCCCAGGCATCCAGGCCCCATAAGTGCGGGCCCAGGGCCCGCCCAAGCGCCCCCCGAGTGTGGGCCCAGGTATCTGTGCCCCATAAGCGCAGCCCCCAACCCCTGGACTCACCGCGTGGGCGAGGGGTCCCCACTGCAGCGCCAGCGCGAGCCCCTGTCGGGGCAGGGAACGGCATCAGCCCCCCATTCTGTGATGATGTCAAAGGTCCCCGTCACCGACACCCACCGGGCCTGGGGGGTCAAAGATCAGAGATCAGCGTGAGGCAACAAACGCAGTCTGCCCATAGAATGGGACGTAAAGAGCAACATGGGGGTCTCTACCCCACGCAGAGGGGCAACGTGGCTCCCTCTAAGTGTGGGGCAGCCTCACCTGGGGGTCTCCCTCATCGCCGGGAAGGGGCTCCTCCTCCTGCAGCAGCACCCCCCGGTAGCCATGGGGCAGCGGCAGCTCCCGGCCCCCCATGCGCCGTCCCCGGAACGAGGCCCACAGCTCTGGGGGCAGGGGTCATCACCCCAAACCCGCCCCATAGCAGCCCTGTGCCCACCTCGAAGAGCCCTCCCAGACACCCTCCCCTGGCCCCATAGCAGCTCCCACAGCCCCACAGAAACCTGCCCCTGCAACCCCTCCCCCCAAGCCTGGCCCCACAGCAGCCCCAGTTCCGCCCCCAGCCCCACAGAACCCCCCAGGGACCTCCCCCGCCAGCCTGGCCCCACAGTAACCCCAGTTCCCCCCCCCAGCCCCGCAGAAACCCCTCCAGGCCTCCTCCCCCCAACTCCCGACCCGGCCCCACATACGCGCCCCCCCCCCCCCCCCCCAATCCCACAGCGGCTCTGCCCGCGCTCCCTCACCGCCGCCGGGGCCAGGCCGGGCCCGCAGGAAAGCGGCCACCGGGCGCGGGCCCGTCGCGCCCCACGCGGCAGGGCAGGAGCTGGGCCGGCAGCCGGGGCCGCGCCGCGCCGGGAACCACCCGCAGCCGCACCACCGCCGCCATGGCGGGCGGAAGCGGAAATGACGACTGTAGCGAGCGCCGGGCGCGCCCGGACGCGGCGGAGGCGGCGCGGGGCACGACGGGAGTTGTAGTTCTGGGCGGGGCTGGGCCCGGGGGGCTGCATCGCCACCCCCCACCCCCCCCCCCCACGCCCCCCCACGCCCTATAGGACCCCCACGTGCCCCCCCCCCAGCCCCACAGGGCCCCCCACGTCCGCGTGTCGCCCCCCCCCCCCCCGGACGGACAGACAGACGGACACCGGCTCTGCGCTCCCCATGTTCACGCGGGGGAGGGGGCAACCACGCCCCGACACGCCCCGTCACAGCCTTGTCGTGTCGCGACATGCCCTGACACGTCCCGAGATGCCCCGTCACAGCCCGACACGCCCCCGTCACAGCCTTGTCGTGTCGCGACATGCCCTGTCACGTCCCGAGACGCCCCGTCACAGCCCGACACGCCCCCGTCATGCGCCGCCGCATCCCCTCACGCCTCGTCATGTCCCGACACGCGTCGTCGCGCCTTGTAGTGCCCCGTCATGCCCCGTCACGTTCCGTCATGCCCCGTCATGCCCCGTCACACCCTGACATGTCGACACGCCCCAATATGCCCCGTCACGCCATGTCATGCCATATCATGACCCAGCATGCCTCGTCACGCCCGGTCACACCCCGTCACATGTCGACATGCCCCAGTACATGTCATGTCACACCATGTCATGACCCAACATGCCCCATCATGCCCTGTCATGTCTTGTTACACCCTGACACGTGTCGACGTGCCCCGACACGCCCTGTCATGCCATGTCATGACCCGACACGCCTCATCATGCCCTGTCACACCCCATCACACCCTGACACACATCGACACACCCTGTCATGCCCCGTCACACCCTGTCGCGCCCTGTCGCGCCACGACACGCCCCGACACGTCGGACACGCCCTGACATGCCCCGTCATGCCCTGTCGCGCCCTGTCGCGCCACGACACGCCCCGACACGTCGGACACGCCCTGACATGCCCCGTCATGCCCTGTCGTGCCCCGACACGCCCCGACACGCCCCGTCACGCCTCGCCCTGACACGTCGGACACGCCCCGACACGCCCCGTCGCGCCGTGTCACGCCTCGCCCTGCCCCCGCAGCAGCCGGGCCAGGGCCACCAGCCCCCCCCAGCGCCCACACCTCAGCTCCACCCATCCCCCCCCCCGCCCCCCCCGCACCAAAACCACCCCCCGGGGGGGCAGGGCCGCCGCCGCCACCCATCCCCCCGCCCCTCCCCCCTCCCCCCCGTCCAGCAGAAAGGGGGTGAGGGCGGGGGGAGGGGAGGCCCCCCCGCTAAGACCAAGCGGCTTTGGGGGCGCCCCCCCAGAGCCCCCCAGAGCGCGCGGAAAGCCCGGCGGCGGCGGGGGGGGGTCCCAGGGGGGGGGCAGGGCGAGGGGGCGGAGCTGGGCCTCCAAAGGGAGGGGGAGGGGCGGGAGGGGAGCGAGGAAGTCCCCTCCCCTCCCCCCGCCCCGGGGGTCCCCCCCGGGGTGAAAATGGCGGCGACGGGGAGGGCGGGGGGCAGGGCGAGGCGGGGGCGCAGGGTGAGGCTGAGCTCGGCCCCTCCCCCCCCCAGCGCCGCCACGCGCCCCTCGGCCGGGGGGGGTCGCGCCCCCCCACGCGCAGCTGCAGGGCCAGGAGGCGGGGGGGAGGGGCGGCGCCGGGGGGGGAGGGGTCCCCGCTTCCGCCCCTCCCCCCCTGCAGCTCCAGCCGCAGGCGCAGCCTGAGCGCCACCGGGCCCCTCCCCCCCCCCGCGCCCCCACCGCCCTCCCCCACCCCGCGGGGTCTTGGGGGGTCCCGGGGGGGGCGGGGAAGGGCGGGGGAGGGGCGGGCAAGCAGCGCAGGCAGCAGGGGGGGGAGGGGGCGGGCAGGAGGGTGGGGGCGCCCCCTCCCCCCCCCTCCCCATCCGGGGGGGGGGGAGGGGGCAGGCAGCGGCGGGGGGGGGTCCCCAAAACGGCGCTTAATTTGGGGGGGCCCAGGGCGGCGGCCAGGGCGGCGTGGAGGCGCGCGCGGTCCCCCACGTCGGGGTCGCGCCACGCGCGCCTGCCCCCTCCCCCCCCAAAGGGGGGGGAGGGCCAAAGGGGGGACCCCCAAGAGGGGAGGTGGGGGGCGGCGGCGCTTAAAACGCCCCCCTCCGCCAGCGCCAGCGCCCGCCGCAGGTAACCCGAATTTGGGGGTCCCGCGGGGGGGAGGGGCGGGGGGGGCGTTAACACTTTCAACACCCCCGGAATTGGGGGGTGCCGGGGGGGGGAGGGGGGCGCGAAAACTTGGCCCCGCAGGGCGCCCCCTAGCGGGCCCCCCAA
>NC_138613.1:53971-205975 GCF_964289735.1 Phaethon aethereus | reverse complement strand
GGCTCCTTTAAGGGCTCCTGGGTAAATTTAAAGGGGCCGCGCGCCTTTCCCATCCCCCCCGCAAGCCCGCCCCGCCCCGCGGTGGGGGGGCTGTGGTGGGGGCGATGAGTTGCCGTCAGGTCTCAGCCCACTCCCTGCCCCAAAAAAGCGCACCCCCCTTATAAAAAGGATTTTAAGCAGGGGGTCACCCCAAGGGGGGGAAGGGGAGCCCCTGGATGCTCCCCTCCCCCATGCAGCCCCCCCCATCCCCACCCCCGCCTTGTAGCATCGTCTCGGGGTCCCCGAACCTGTGGGGCACCCAAGAAGCCATCACCACCCCCAGGTCCCCGGGCAGGCCCCGCCCATTTGGTCCAGAAAGGGCGTGGTCTGCGCGTGGAGACCACACCCATCTCCCGTTTTAAAAACTGGGGAGTGGGCGTGGCTTCGCCACCTGGCCCCGCCCCATCTATTCTTGGTTCCACACCCCCGCCCCGGACCGGTCTCCCCTCCCAGTGCTCCCAGTGCTCCCAGTTCCGTCCCCGTTGCAACCAAGGCGTCCAGGCCTCCCCCGCCCTCCTGGGGTCGCCAGCAGGGACGGGGAGGGGGGGATTCGGCTCCGCTCGGGTGTTTCCGTCAGTGAGCAGAAAGAGCCGATGGCCGCCGAATGGTGTTCGGGTCTTTCCGGATCCACTCGGGGAAGTGGCGGCGGAGGCGGAGCTCGGCTCTTCCCGCGGCTGTCAGCGGAAATTGCCGAAGGCGTCTTCGGATCTTTCCGCGCCGGGATAGGGCAGGTGAGAGGCTTTGTCGGGTGATTCCGGAGCTGCGCCGGAAACACCCGAAGCCGGGAAGCGGTACGGAGCCGAATCAATCCGGAAAGAGCCGAAGAGGAGCGGGAGGCGTGTCGGGTGTTTCCGGCGCGGCGGCGGAAATGGCCGAGGGCCGGCGGCGGCGGCCATGTTGGGAGCCGCTGGGTGCTGAGGAGGCAAGAGCGTGAGGCGGTGGCGGCGGCCGGGCCGGGCGGACTCGCCGCCCGCTTCCCTCTCTCCCCCTTCTCCTCTCCCGTCCCCCGCCCCGGCCTCCCCCATGCCGGTGGCCTGGCCCCCCCCCGCTGCCTGAGCGCGGCCCGGGGCTCCCTCTTCCCCCCCCCCCCCCCACCTCCCCTACCCCCTCCCCGCACACCGCCCGCCGCAGCTTTCCCCTATCGCGATAGTCGCCGGCGGCGGCGGGGGGGGGGGCCGCCATGTCGGGCAGCGGTCGCAGCCCTCTACCTACCGTCAACGAGAGGGACGCGGAACAGGTAGGGCCGGCGATGGGGTAGGGCCTCCGTGAGGGGAGCGGCGGGGGGGGGGGTCTGAAGGGAGCCCGGCCCCTCCGTGGGGGCCGGTTTGTGAGGGGAAAAGGGGGGTCTGGGGTCGGTTCGTGAGAGAAAAGGGGGGGGTCTGGCGTCGGTTCGTGAGGGAAAAGGGGGTCTGAGTGGATCGTGGGCCGTTTTGTGGGGGGAAAAGGGAGGTCTGGGGTGCCCCTGAGCCCCTCCATGAGGGGGGAAGGGGAGTCGGGGTGGTCTGGAGCCGTTTTGTGAGGAAGAATTGGGGAGTCTGAGGGGGTCGGGGGCCATTTTGTGAGGAGAAAGAGGGGGTCTGAGGGGGCCCTGTGCCCCCCAGCCTGACCCCTCTGCAGTGGGGTCCTGGGGGGGGGCCCTGTGCCTGTCACAGCCCCCCCATGACGTACCCTGGGGCCTGCCCTGGCCCAGACCCCCGTGTGGGGTGGGGGGATCTGAGCCAGGGCCCCCCCTCGGGGGCTGGATCGGGCTCCTCCGTGGGAGGAGGTGCCCCTGGGCTGGGCCCCCCCATTTTAGAGGGTCCCTAAGGGACACCAGGGTGTCCCTACCACCAAAGGCAGGGACGAGGGGTTTGGGGCTCGCACCCCAAAAGAAGGGGAGTGGGCGGGGGGGGGGGAATGCCAGCCTCCCATATTGGTCCCCCTGGGGGTACGGTATCTGCCCGTGGAGGGGTGTGAGGATTTGGGGTGTCGGTGTTGTCAACGGCGTGTGTGTGTGTCCCCCGTCTCGGTGGCCGCGCGGACTGGGTGTGGGGGCGTCAGCCCACCCCCTTCCCTGCTGTGCCCACCCCCCCTATGGCGGGGGTGCGGGGGTGGCATCGCTGCCATGGGCTGGGCGCTCTCCGTGGGGTTTTGGGGTGGGGGGGCTGTGAGGAGTGTAGCCCCCCAAAAATCATGTGGGTGCCCACCTTTGTGGTGGGGGACCAGCCTGCCCCCAAGATGGGGAGGGTGGGGGTTCACCCCTGTGTGTTTTGGGAGAGGGGGTGACTCCCAGGCCTCTTGGGTGGGGGGCAGCTGGAAGGGGGGTCCTCCATTTTGGGGTGTAGGTTTGGGGGGCTTTTGGGGTCCCCCCCTGCTCCCAGCTTCACGTGCTGCTGGGGGACCCTACTTATGGCTCAGCCCTTTTTTTGGGGGGGGGGGGGGGGGTCCTGGGAGGCACCTTGGCTTCCCCAGCAGTGTGGCACCCCCGTTTTGGCTGGTATTTTGGGGGGACTCCCCACCTTCTGCAATGAGAGGGGGGACCCCCGGACGATGGGGAGGGACCCCCAGGCGATGGAGAGGGACTCCTGCAGGATGTAGCCCGAGCGGGGGGTTGGAAGTGGCTTCATCTCCGTGTCCCCAGCGCTGAGGACAAGGCGATGCCACCTGCTCTCTGGCTGTCACCGGGGCATCAGGCACCCCCTCATTTTGGGTCGTTTTCCTTTATTTTTCGTCCGTTATGTAAAGACAGAGGAGAATTTTTGCCGGCTGGGAGGATTTGGGGAGGGGGAGCGACAGAGTTACCGGGGGGCTGCCGTATCTTCCCCCCCCTCGCTAAACCGGCACCCGAAATTGGGGTCCCTGCCCCTCTGCAGCTCCTCCGTCACGTGGAGGCCGATCTGGCGCGGCTTTATATAAAAAAACACCAAAAAAATTTTCTCGAGAATAACTAAATTTGGCTGACATTTCAGCGCCGCCGCACCAAAGCTGTTTCACCATCTCCCGCCGGCTGCCGAGGCGGTGATGGGCCCGCCGGCCGTTACCGCTTGCGCCGTTACTGGTTACCGGTTACGCCGGAGCCGGTTGCTGCTGGTTTTGTGCCCGCGGCGCTGTCGGCAGCACCGCCGGCACCTCGGCTTCTTCGCGCCGGGATCTTTAGACCTGACCCGTGACATCACCAGTGGATCTAGTGACATCACCCCCAGACCCGGTGACGTCATCCCCGCCGCCATTCCGGTGGCGATGCCCAGCGGTTGGGCTCTTAACGGCAGCCGGCCAGCGAGACAGGGCCCTCCTTTTTTTTTTTTTTCCTTTTTTTTTCCCTTTTCTGCCCCGTTTTCACCCCCCTGGTGCTTCAGGTGTTCCCCAAAACCACGGCACGACACCGCAACCCCCCTCCGGCTCCGGCGGCCCGGCCGAGCCGGCGTCAGCCCCAACCGGTCGAGCCGGTCTGGCGTTCCCGGCGCTCCTCGGGGAGTTCAGCTCTCGGCGAGCTTCGGCCGGCTGCCGGCACCACCCCGCGCCGGGCCGGCCGCAGCCGTTGGCATCGCCGGCGCTGCCGTGAGCTTGAGCTGGGTTGGGGTCGCCGAGCGTGAGTCCCCCGCCGTGGCGCTGGGTTTGGGGTGGGGAAACCGAGGCACGAGGGGTTTCGGCAGCGAGGGGAGGGGTTTAGAGCCGAGCTCAGGGCCCGTTTAATTAACGAGAGTTGGGTTAACGAGCGCCAAGCCCGGCACCGCTCTTCATAGCCGCGGGGGGAAACGCCGCGGTGCCGAGGGCCGAGTCCTTCCCCGCTTTGCCAAAACCGGGAATGCCGAGGTGGCCGCCCATGTCCCGCCGAGGGAGACGGTGACGACCTCCCGGCGTTTTGGCAAAGCCCGGAGCCGGCGACGCTTTCGGCAAAAGCCTCACCGGGCCCTGGCACAGCCGCCGCCGCTCTCCCGGCATGACCTTTGCCGGAGGGGGGTGGAGGAGAGCCGCCAGTGCCGGGGGATGTTTGCCGGCCACTCCAGCCTCGCCGATAAGAGGTGCCGGAGAAATGCCAGGCACGCTGACCGCTGGCCGGCGCCGCTGCGGACCCCCACGTTTCTTTGGAGGGGGGAGGGATCCGGCGTTGGTGCTGCCGCACGCCTCGAAACCCCGAATTAATTCCCTGGCAGCGCGGCCAGATGGCGGAGCGCGCTCCCCGCCCCGTTGCCACGGTAGTTTTTTGGCAGAAAAACCCCGTTTTTCTTCACTTTTCCCCATCATCCTCCCGGCAAAGCGCTGGATTTTGGGGGAGGGGGAGGATCCGGTTCCCCCTCAGTCCCCAAAAAGCCACGTTCCCCCCAAAATCTGGGGGCTCGGCGCCTCGCGCCCCGTTGCGCCATCGCCGGCTGAGCAACGCCGAAAACTCCCCCCCCACCCCTCCCCTTGCTTCCGCCGGTGGTTTCCTTCCCACGGCGGGGGCACCCCAAAAGTGTGGGGCCCCCCAAAACACCAGCAAGGTTCTGGGGGGCTGCGGTGGCCCCAAATTGGGGGTGGGTGGTTTGGCTCGACTCCCCTGCCCGCTCACGCGTGCCCGTTATCTCCGGTGTCACCAGAGCGGTGACAGCGCGGCGGGGGGGTGGCATCGCCCGGCGCCGGTGGTTCGCTCCCCCAAAGCGTCCCCGAAGCCGGGGTGACCCTGGGGGGGAGGCGTGGGGGGGTCTTTTGGGGTGTGGGATGGGGGGTTTGGTGGCAGAGGCGTCTTGGGGGACTCCCCCCCCGGGCCCCCTGTTTTGGGTGTGGGGTGAACGCCGGCGCCCGCGTTGCCCGTTTTGGGGTAAAATCACAACATTTGGGCTGGGAGGGGGGTGGGGAGGGGACAGCCACGTCCCTGTCCCCTCCCGGGGAGGGGGTGTCACCGCGCTGGCCCTGTCCCCCCCACCCCAGCCCAGCCCGAAACCACGGCGCTTGCGTCAGGTATCGGGGGCGGCTCCCGGCCTGTCCGGGGCGCGGCACGGCGCCGTACGGCAGCGGCGCTCCCGGACTTTGCTCCCGGCTTTGCCGAGAGCCTCCGGGACCCCCCCCCCGGGGAGTACTTGGGGAGGGGGGGGACGACACACGACGACGCAGGGACGGGGGACATCGAGCTGATTGTCCCGTCGGTGTCCCCGCAGCCGGGTCCCACGGAGGGGAAGGGCGGCGGGAAGGCCAACATGCTGCGCCGGAATTCGGCCACCTCCGCCGACGAGCAGCCCCACATCGGCAACTACCGTCTGCTGAAAACCATCGGCAAGGGCAACTTCGCCAAGGTCAAGTTAGCCCGGCACGTCCTCACCGGCAAGGAGGTGGGTGCCGCCGCCGCGCTGGGCTCGCGGTCCTCGCCCCGTGGGTGCCACCGTGGCATGGGGACGGGCTCGCGGTCCTCGGCGGTGGCTGCCACCGTGGCGTGGGGTCGGTTCTGGGCTCGTGGTCCTTCTCTTGCGAGTGCCACCGCGGCGCGGGGACGGTTTTGGCTCCCGCTCCTCGTCCCGTCGGTGCCACCGCGGCGCGGGGATGGCTTTGGGGACGGTCCCCTCCCCCTGACACCCCCTCACCCCTCCCAGGTCGCCGTCAAAATCATCGACAAGACGCAGCTCAACTCCTCCAGCCTGCAGAAAGTGAGAGGAGGGGGGGGGTCACCGGGGCGGGGAGGGGGGCAGCAGCTTTCGGGGGGACACGGCATCTCGCCCCCCACCCCAAAAAAAAACCCCAAAACCCACCACCAAACCACCCCCACCCCCTTCCTCACAGCTCTTCCGCGAAGTGCGAATAATGAAGGTCCTGAACCACCCCAACATAGGTGAGCCCCCCCAGCTGCGTGCTGGGACTCCTCTGCCCCCTTTTCCCCCACCCCGGGTGCTGCCCCCCACCCTGGGGGGCGGGGGGGGGGGGTGGTGTCCCAGGGGGTGTCCCCCACCCTGCCTCCCCCCCCCTCTCCAGCCCCGCTTTCCCCCCCCCCCCCCACCCTTTGCAGTGAAGCTCTTCGAGGTGATCGAGACGGAGAAGACGCTTTACCTTGTCATGGAGTACGCCAGCGGGGGTGAGCAGCAGGCAGGGAGCAGGCAGGGGGGACGCAGCAGGCAGGGAGGAGGCAGGGCTGCCCCTCACCCCTGCCTTCTGTGTCCTCGCCCCCTCCCCTCTCCCCCCCCCCCCCCAGGTGAGGTTTTCGACTACCTGGTGGCCCACGGGCGCATGAAGGAGAAGGAAGCTCGGGCGAAGTTTCGACAGGTCGGGTGGGGGGGGACAGCGGGGTGACACCCCCCCCGAGGGGGTTTGGGGATACCCCGGTGTCCCCAGGGGGCTGGGGGATGCCCCTGAGCTCCCCCTCCCTGGGGTGGGGGCCCCTCCCTGACACCCCCCTCTCCTGCAGATAGTGTCGGCCGTGCAGTACTGCCACCAGAAGTTCATTGTCCACAGGGACTTGAAGGTGAGGGACCCCCCCCCTGTTTAAAGCCCCTGACCCCCCCCTTGGGACCCCTGCCAGCACCCCAAGGTGCTCCACGGGCTACACCGCGCTCTCCCTTGACTCCAGGGCAGCACCCAGACACACTTGAGAGCCCCAGGGTAGCACCCAGGACCCCCAGGGTAGTGCCCAGACACTCTTGAACACCTGGGGCGGCACCTGGGACCCCCGGGGTAGCACCCAGGCACCCCTGAAGCCCCAGGGCAGCACCTAGATGCCCCTCAACCCCCAGGGCAGCACCCAGGATCCCCAGGGTAGCGCCCAGCCACCCTGGGACGTGCCGGGACCCCCGGGGCAGCACCTCGACACCCCTGGGACCCCCAGAAGGTCACCAGATACCTCCAGAACCACCCCCGGCTGTAGCCACGTACCCCCAAAACCCCCCAAGCAGAGCACCCAGACACCCTTAAACCCCCTCGGGGTGCTCTCCCTCCCCCGAGACAGGCGGAAAATCTACTGCTGGACGCCGACATGAACATCAAAATCGCCGATTTTGGCTTCAGCAACGAATTCACTTTTGGGAACAAACTGGACACGTTTTGTGGGTCCCCTCCCTACGCCGCCCCCGAACTCTTCCAGGGGAAGAAATACGACGGTCCCGAAGTCGACGTCTGGAGCTTGGGCGTCATCCTCTACACCCTGGTCAGCGGGTCCTTGCCCTTCGACGGGCAAAACCTTAAGGTAACGCCCTTTTGGGGCGTTTTGGGGGATCCCCAGGGGTCCCTGGGGGTGGGGGGCGGCCGGCCGGCGGGTCGTCGTGTGCTGATGGGTGTTTGTCGCCTCAGGAGTTGCGGGAACGGGTGCTGCGGGGCAAGTACCGGATCCCCTTCTACATGTCCACTGACTGCGAAAACCTGCTGAAAAAGTTCCTTATCCTTAATCCTACGAAGAGGGGCACCTTGGAGGTGAGATGGGGGACAGGAGACCCACGGGGCACCCCCAGTGGGGTCCTGGGCACCCCCGGGACACCCAAGGGTGGTCTGGGTACCTTCGGCGTGGTCCTGGACATCCCTGGGATCCCCCAGGACCTCTCACTAAGAATGGTCCTGGACAGCTCCAAGAGCACCCCAAGATCCTCAGTGTGGTCTTGGGTGCCCCTAAGTTTGCCCAGGGACCCCTGGTGTGGTCTTGGGAGCCCCCAGGGCACCCTCGGGACCCCTTGAGTACCCCCAGTGTTGTCCCGGGCACCACTGGGACCCCCTAGCATGGTCTTAGACAACCCTGAGAGTACCCCAAGATCCTCAGCGTGGTCTTGGGTACCCCCTGGGGCACCCGGTGTGATCCTGGGATCTCCCAGGACCCCCCCCAGATGCCCCCCCGCCTAGTCCTGGGCACCCCCAGGACCTCTTAGACACCTCCAGCACAGTCCTGGGCGCCCCCAGGGTGGTCCTGCCCCCCTCCTGCCCTGAGGAGCCCCCCTGGGCACCCCTAGGACCCCCAATGTGGTCCTGTCCCCCCCGAGGAGCCCTCCCGGGTACCCCCAGCACCCCCAGGGCAGTCCTGGGCACCCCCAGGACCCCTCGGACACCTCCGACGTGGTCCTGGGCACCCTCAGGTCACCCAGTGTGGGCCTGGGCACCCCCAGGATGGTCCTGGGTCCCGCTTATCCCCGAAACGCCCCCCAGTGAAAGCCCTCGCACAGCACCAGGGACCCTTGGAGCCTCCTTCTGCCCCCCCAAAATGTCCCCGGGACCCCCAGCCCCCCCCTCAAGCCCCCCTTTGCTGCCTCCCCCCAGCAAATCATGAAGGACCGCTGGATGAACGTGGGCCACGAGGACGACGAGCTGAAGCCCTACATGGAGCCCGTGCCAGACTACAAAGACCCCCGCAGGACAGGTAGGACCCTCCCCCAGACGCCTTTATTTTTGGGGTGGGGGGGTCCCCGAGGGGTCTCCCAGGCACCCGGGTTCCCCCGCTGAGGCCTGTCCCCCCCCCCGACCCCGCAGAGCTGATGGTGTCCATGGGGTACACGCGGGAGGAGATCCAGGAGTCGCTGGTGGGGCAGAAGTACAATGAGGTGATGGCGACCTACCTGCTGCTGGACCACAAGAGCTCAGAGGTGCGGGGACGTGGGGACACGTGGACGGGACGTGGGGACACGTGGACGGGACGTGGGGACACGTGGAGGGGACGTGGGCACGCGGCGGAGCACGGAGGGGACGCGGGACATGGGGTCGCGGTGGAGGGTTGCGGGGACGTGAGGGAGGTGGGATGGGGTTGGGGACGTGGGTGTGACAGCGGAGGGTGCGAGGGGACAGCGAGGGGACACGGGGAGGAACGCGAGGACGCGGGCGTGACGGGCAACATGGAGGGGATGTGGGGACAAGATGGGGTGCTGCGGGGGGGGACACACCGTCCTCCCCGGCCGTACCCTGACCCCGTGCCAGCACGTCCCCGTGCCGTCGCGTGTCCCCGGCTGCGCGCCGTGCCAGCGCGTCCCCGTCGCCAGCTGCGCCCCGTGCCATCGCGCGTCGCCGCGCCATCGCGCGTCGCCAGCTGCGCCCCGTGCCAGCGCGCGTCGCCGCGCCATCGCGCGTCGCCAGCTGCGCCCCGTGCCAGCGCGTGTCGTTGCGCCAGCACATCTCCGTCCCCGGCTGCGCCCCGTGCCATCGTGTGTCCCCGTGCCATCGCGTGTCCCCAGCTGCGCCCCGTGCCATCGCGTGTCCCTGTGCCAGCACATCTCCGTCCCCGGCTGCACCCCGTGCCAGCGTGTCCCCGTGCCATTGCGTGTCCCTGTGCCAGCACATCCCCGTCCCCGGCTGCACCCCGTGCCAGCGTGTCCCCATCCCATCACGTGTCCCCGTGCCATCGCATGTCGCTGCGCCAGCACGTCTCCGTCCCCGGCTGCGCCCCGTGCCAGCGTGTCCCCGTGCCATCGCGTGTCCCCAGCTGCGCCCTGTGCCAGCACATCCCCGTCCCCGGCTGCGCCCCGTGCCAGCGTGTCCTCATCCCATCGCGTGTCCCCGTGCCATCGCGTGTCGCTGCGCCAGCACGTCTCCGTCTGCGCCCCGTGCCAGCACGTCCCCTCCCTGGCCGGAGGGTCCCCACGCCCGCTCGGTGTGTCCCCCACCGCGTCCCCACACGTGTCCCCCCCCAGCTGGAGGACAGCCTGGCGCTGAAGCCGCGGGCGGCCCCCGACCTGGCCAACAGCTCGGGCCCCTCCCCGGCACACAAGGTGCAGCGCAGCGTCTCCGCCAACCCCAAACGCCGCGTCAGCGACCAGGGTGAGCCCCCTCCTCCCCCCGACGCCTGGGTGGCCAAGGGGGGCAGCTGGGTGCCTGGCTGGGGGGCCAAGGGGGGCAGCTGGGTCCCTGGGTGGGGGGCCAAGGGGGGCATGGGTCCCTGGGTGGGGGGCCAAGGGGGGCATCGGGTCCCTGGGTGGGGAGCACGGGTCCCTGGTGGGGTCCAAGGAGGGCATCGGGTCCCTGGGTGGGGGGCCAAGGGGGGCATGGGGGGCATCGGGTCCCTGGGTGGGGAGCACGGGTCCCTGGGTGGGGGGCCAAGGAGGGCATC
This sequence comes from Phaethon aethereus, assembly GCF_964289735.1. NCBI lineage: Eukaryota > Metazoa > Chordata > Aves > Phaethontiformes > Phaethontidae > Phaethon > Phaethon aethereus. The sequence continues at coordinate 195,981 of NC_138613.1, read as the reverse complement.
GGGTCCCTGGGTGGGGGGCCAAGGGGGGCATGGGTCCCTGGGTGGGGGGGCCAAGGGGGGCATCTGGGTGCCTGGGTGGGGGGCATGGGTCCATGGGTGGGCGGCTTGGGGTGGCCCGGGGCACTGAGTCCCTCAAGGGTGGGAGCAGGGGGGTGCCCAGGACCAGGGTCCCCAGACACCGGGGTCCCTGTGGGGTGGGGAGCGTGCCCCCCCACACACGCACACACCTGGGGGGCAGCTGGGTCCCTGCGGGCAGAGGGGATGAAGCAGGGGGGGTCCCTGTGGGGCAGGGGAGTGGCACGGGGCGGGGGTGAGGAGTGGGGCGCCCTGGGGCCCCCCACCCTTGACACCCCTCCCCGCCCACAGCCGGTCTCTCCATCCCCACCTCGGCCTCCTACTCCAAGAAGACGCAGGCGGCCAACGCCGAGAACAAGCGAGGAGGAGGAGGAGGAGGGGAGGAAGAGGGGGGGCGGCGGGCGGGCAGCACTGCCAAGGTGCCCCCCAGCCCCCTGCCCGGCCTGGAGCGAGCCAAGGGCACCCCCTCACCCTCCACGGTCAGCACGGGGTGGGGGGCACCCACGCCTGGGTCCCTTGGGTGTGCGAGCCGGGAGCCGGGGGGGCCTCGGACACCCGCGTCCCCTGGCTTGGGGCGGGGGGCAAAGTCCTTTGGGGGTGCAGGGGTGGGAGTGGGGGGGGTCCTTCATTTTGGGGTGCCCCCTGAGTGTCCCCCCCTCCCCACAGAACAGCGTCCTCTCCACCGGCACCACGCGGAGCCGTAACTCCCCGCTGCTGGACCGGGCCAGCCTGGGCCAGAGCTCCCTGCAGAACGGCAAGGACAGGTAGGGGACCCCCCCGCGCCCCCCAAAAACATCCCCCCCCCCCCGCCCCGCTTAACACCCCTCCCCGCCGCCCTGCGCCCCCCGCTTTTCTCTCCTTAGCCTACCCACGCCGGGCTGTCGGCCCTCGCCCGCCGCCCCCCCGGCCCCCGGGCCCCCCCCGCGGTCCCGGCAGCACCCGAAACCCGCCGCCACCCCCGCCGACGCCAACTGCGAGGCCCCCCGGCCCAGGCAAGGCCCCCCAACCTCCCCCCAAAATCCCAGCGGCGGGGCCGTGGCTCAGGGGGACCCCTGGGAGGGTTTGGGGGGGGGTCCCCATGTGCCTCTCCCCAGCCCCACTGCAGCACCCCAGGGAACGGGAGGGGGATTTGGGGTGACTCGGGGTGTTCCCTGGCCCCAGCTGACGCCCCAGAGTATCCCCCAGAGGAGGGGGTTGGATTTGGGGTGTTCTGGGGTGCTGATGTGTCCCCAGGGTGCGGCGTGGCACTGGCATGTCCCCACAGTGCTGCGGAGTGCTGGTGGGTCCCTGGGGTGCCGGGGGGACCCCATGGTTTTGTGGGGTGCTGGTGGGTCCCTGGGGTGCCACTGGGACCCCATGGTACTGTGGGGTGCCAGCGGGTCCCCATGGTGCTGTGGGGTGTCGGTGGGTCCCTGGAGTGTCGGTGGGTCCCCATGGTGCTGTGGGGTGTCAGTGGGTCCCTGGGGTGCCGGCGGGTCCCCACGGTGCTGTGGGGTGTCAGTGGGTCCCTGGAGTGCCAGCGGGACCCCACAGTGCTGTGGGGTGCTGGCAGGCTCCCATGCTACCATGGGGCACCAGTGGGATCCCCAGGGTGTAGCATGGTACTGGCAGGTCCCTGCGGTGCCGTGGGGTGCCAGCAGGTCCCCAGGGTGCGGGCAGGGCCCTGGCAGGTCTGTGGGGCACCAGTGGGTCCCCGGGGTGCAACAGGGGTGCTGGCAGACCCTCGCGACGCTGCGAGGCGCCAGCGGGTCCCCGGGGCGTGACAAGGCACCAGCGGGTCCCCGGGGGTGCCGTGGGGCGCCGGGTGGGTCCGTGGGGTGCCGTGGGGCCTCGGCCGGACCCCCAACTAACCCCCCCCGCCCCCCTTTTCCCCGTTCCCGTAGCGGGGCGCCCGGCCGGGTGCCGGCAGCTTCTCCCTCGGCCCACAACGTCAGCCAGGGCCCCGGGGAGCGCCCCAGCTTCCCCCGGGGGGTCTCCAGCCGCAGCACCTTCCACGCCGGGCAGCTGCGGCAGGCGCGCGACCAGGCCCCCCTGCCCTACGCGCTGCCCCCCGGCCTGCCCCCCGCCTCGCCCTCCGGCACCAGCCAGGGCCGCCGCGGCCCCTCCGCCAGCCTCTTCAGCAAGTTCACCTCCAAGTTCGTCCGGAGGTGAGGAGGAGGAGGAAAGGGGAGGGGGAGAGCGGATGCCGCTGTCGCCGCGCGGCCCCCGCTGCGTGGTCCCTTCGGGGTGTGTGTGTCCTGGGCTGCCCCCCCGTGTCCCCCCGTGTGTCCCTTTGTCCCTGCGTCCCCCCCGCCCCGAGGGCTCCTCCTCTGCTATGTGTGTCCCCCCGCCCCCCCGTGTGTCCCCCCCCCGGGCTCCCATGCCACTCGTCCCACACCACAGCTCCTCGGTGTCCCCCCTCCATGTCCCCTCTCACCCCCTCAGGACTCTTCCCTGTCCCCCCCCTTGTCCCCTGGGGGCTTCCCTGTCCCCCCCATGTCCCCCCCTTGTTCCCGAGGGCTTCTCTGTCCCCCCTCCTTGTTCCTCCAGGCTCCTCTGTACCCCCCCACCCCCTCTGTGTGTCCCCTTTGTCCCCCCCCCCCCCCCCCCGGGCTTTTCTGTGTCCCCCTCTCTGCCTCCTGTGTCCCCCCCCTCCCCACCCCGTGTCCCCTCAAGTCCCCTGCCACCCACCTTGGGGACCCCCCCCATGCCTCCTCCTGTCCCTTTGTCTGTGTCGTCCCCCCCCGCCCCGCCCCGTGTGGGGCCACAGAGCCGGGGCTGAGGCCGCAGGGTTGGGGGGCTGCTTCACCCCGGACCCCCGGCTCCTCGCCTTGACCCCCAGCCCCACCTGAGGGGCGGGGAGATGGGGAGGGGGGACCCACCCAACCACGGGGGGTGTGGGGGAGGGGGGTGGCGTCATCCCGGCCCCCTCCCCGCCCCCCGCCCCCTCCCAACGTCGCCCTTCTCTTCTGTTTGTCTTTGTAGAAATCTGTCTTTCAGGTTTGCCAGAAGGTAGGGCCGCGCCGGGGTGCCCCCGCCCCGCATGCCGCCCCCCGCCCCGCACGCCCCCCGCCCCGTCTGTGTCCGTCCGTCCCCCTGCCCCGGTGCCGTCTGTCCGTCGGGGGGGGGGCGGGAGGGGGGAGGGGCTGCCCCCCACCCTGGGTTTCCACCCCCCCCCCTTCCCCCCACTGATTTTTGCCCCGTTTGTGTTTCTCGAGGAACCCGCACGAGCCCGAGAGCAAGGAGCGGGTGGAGACGCTGAGGTGAGCGCGGGGACCCCCGGGGTGCGGGGACCCCCGGGACTCCGCCCTGACGGCCTAGCCTCACCCCGTGGGTCACGGTGACACCCACTGGGTCCCCTGTGCCACCCACGACCCCCGCATCTGTCCCGGTGACACCCACAGAGTCCCCTGTGCCACCCACGACCCCCGCATCTGTCCCGGTGACACCCACAGGGTCCCCTGTGCCACCCACGACCCCCATGTCTGTCCCGGTGACACCCACAGGGTCCCCTGTGCCACCCACGACCCCCATGTCTGTCCCGGTGACACCCACAGGGTCCCCTGTGCCACCCACGACCCCCATGTCTGTCCCGGTGACACCCACAGGGTCCCCTGTGCCACCCACGACCCCCATGTCTGTCCCGGTGACACCCACAGGGTCCCCTGTGCCACCCACGACCCCCATGTCTGTCCCGGTGACACCCACAGGGTCCCCTGTGCCACCCACGACCCCCATGTCTGTCCCGGTGACACCCACAGGGTCCCCTGTGCCACCCCCAGCCTCCCCGCCTGTCCCGGTGACACCCACAGGGTCCCCTGTGCCACCCCCAGCCTCCCCGCCATTCCCGGTGCCACCCACAGGGTCCCCTGTGCCACCTACAACCCCCATGTCTGTCCCGGTGACACCCATTGGGTCCCTTGTGCCACCCATGCCCCCCACATCTGTCCCGGTGCCACCCACTGGGTCCCCTGTGCCACCCACGACCCCCGTGTCTGTCCCAGTGACACCCCTAGTGTCCCAGTGACACCCCTAGTGTCCTGGTGCCACTCATGACCCCCACATCTGTCCTGGTGACACCCACTGGGTCCTCTGGGGACCCCTGGCCTCCCCGCTGCTCCCGGTGACACCCCTTGGGTCTCTTGTGCCATCCACGACCCCCACGTCTGTCCTGGTGCCACCCACAGGGTCCCTTGTGGCACCCCCGGTCTCCCCGCCGCTCCCAGTGACACCCATTGGGTCCCCTGTGACACCCATGACCCCTGTGTCTGTCCCAGTGACACCCCTAGTGTCCCAGTGACACCCACGCCCCCCGTGTTTGCCTGGCTGACACCCGTTGGGTCCCCGGTGCCACCCACGCCCCCCGTGTTTGCCTGGCTGACACCCACGCCCCCCGTGTTTGCCTGGGTGACACCCGTTGGGTCCCCGGTGCCACCCAGCGGGTGCCCAGCCCCGCCTCGGGCGCTCCCGCTGACGCCGCTCTCCCCCCGCCCCCAGGCCGGCGGTGGGTCCCGAGAAGGAGGCGCGCGAAGGCGGCGGGCGCGAAGCCAAACCCCGTTCCCTGCGTTTCACCTGGAGCATGAAAACGACGAGTTCCTTGGAGCCCGGCGAGATGTTACGGGAGATCCGGAAGGTTCTCGACGCCAACAGCTGCCGTTGCGAACCCCAGGAGCGTTTCGTCCTCCTCTGCGCCCACGGCGCTCCCGGCCACGACTCCTTCGTCCAGTGGGAGATGGAGGTTTGTAAACTCCCGCGGCTCTCCCTCAACGGCGTCCGCTTCAAACGCATCGCCGGCACCTCCATGGCCTTCAAGAACATCGCCTCCAAGGTGGCCAACGAGCTCAAGCTCTGAGCCGCCGGCCCGCGCCGCGGGGACCCGCCGCTGCCGGGCACGGCCGGCCCCCGCCTGCCCCCCCCCCCCCACCCTCCTCCTCCTCCTCCTCCTCCTCCCCCCGCCGGCCCCGGGGACCCGGTGGGGGCGGCGTGGTCGGAGCCGGGACCCCTGGGGACCTTGCGGCGGTGGCCAGGAGCGTGGGAGGACAGCCCGGGGGGGCTGGGTGGCTCGGGGCCAGCTGGGGATGGCTTTGGTGGCCCAGGAGGGCGTGAGGACAGCCTGGGACCTGTGGGGACATCCTGGTGGCTCGGGGCCAGCTGGGGATGTCTTTAGTGGCCCAGGACATCGTGAGGACAGCCTGGGACCTGTGGGGACATCCTGGTGGCTCGGGGCCAGCTGGGGATGTTTTTAGTGGCCCAGGAGGGCATGAGGACAGCTTGGGACCTGTGGGGACGTCCTGATGGCTCGGGGCCAGCTGGGGATGTCTTTAGTGGCCCAGGACATCGTGAGGACAGCCTGGAACCTGTGGGGACGTCCTGGTGGCTCGGGGCCAGCTGGGGATGTCTTTGGTGGCCCAGGACCTCATGGGGACATCCTGGCGGCCCAGGATGTTGTGAGGACAGCCTGGGGCCATGGGCAGCATCTTGGTGGCCTGGGGCCAGCTGGGCCTGTCTTTGGTGGCCCAGGATGTTGTGAGGACAGCCTGGGGCCAGGGGGAACATCCTGGTGGCCCAGGGCCAGCTGGGACCGTCTTTGGTAGCCCAGGACAGTGTGAGAACATCCTGGGGCCATTCTTGGTGGCTCAGGGCATCATGAGGATGTTTGGGGACACGGGGCCATTCTTGATGGACCAGGACATCAGGGACACGTCCTGGTGGCCCAAGGCCCTGTGAGGACAGCCTGGGGCCATGGGGAACATCCTGGTGGCCCAGGGCCCTTCTTGGTGGCCCCGGGCAGTGTGAGGAGAGCTGGGGGACATGGGGACAGACCAGGACCTCACAGGCAGGTCCTGGTGGCCCAAGGCCACCTGCAGCCATGGGGAATGTCCTGGATGGCCCAGGGCCACCTCGGGAGACCGTTGGTGGCCCAGGGCCCTAGTGGCCCCTCCCCCCCCCCAGTACTGACCCCCCAGCCTTATAGGGGGGTGGGGCGTGTGTGATGGGGTGTCCCCTCCTCCCACTCAGGAAGGGCGGGGGGGAGGGGCTGTGCTGCTGCTGGGGGTCGCCCCCACCCCCGCCTTTGACCTGCTGTAGCCCCGCCCCCAGGGGCACGTGGGGGGGAGGAGGGGCTGCACGTGCCCTTTACATACCTCGGGGGGAGGGGGGGTGTCCCCAGCAACCGCCCCTCCCCCCCCTCCGGGCACTGCCACCCCCTGCCCGGCGGGGGGAGGGGCGGCACCCAGGGGTGCTGCTGCCCGGGGGGGGAGGGGCAGTGCCTCTGGCCCCGCCCCCAGCCCCGCCCCCAGCCCGCGCGCGGTGGATTTTCCAGGTTCTAGATTAAAAAATTTCCAGAAAGATCCGCTGCCTCCGACTAGTGCTCCCAGTACAACCCAGTACCCCCCCCCCAGCGCACGCAGCCGCTCTAGTAAAATACCTTTATTGCAAACGCGGCCGGGGACCCCCCCAGGGACCCCCCGGGGCCGCGTGTCCCCCGGCCCAGCAGGGGGCGCTGCGGAGGGGGGCGTGGCGCGGGTTCCCCGGCGCTCAGCGGGGCGGAGCGTGGCCGGCGGCGGGAGGGCGTGGCCGGGCGGCGGGGGCGTGGCCGGGGCGGATGAGAGGGGGCGGGGCCCGGCCCTGCTGGAGGGGAGGCGGCGGCCGCGGCAACACCGGGGCGTTGGGCGGGGCCGGGCGCAGGAGGGGCGGGGGCTGCGGGGGTCGCGAGGGGGAGGGTGGGGGCGGGGCCGCGCTGGGGGCGGAGCCGAGGCGGGAGTCGGGGGCGGGCGAGACACCCCTGTGATCTGCACCTGCGGGAAGAGAGGCGGTGTCAGGGCGGGGCCGAGCTGGGGGGCGGGACCGAGACTGGGTAGGGGCGGGACCACGGCTGGACCGGGGGCGGGACCGAGACTCGGTAGCAGCAGGGGCAAGAGGCAGAACCAGGGCCGGACCGGGGGTGGGGCCAAGGGGCGGGGTCAGCTGGACGAGGGGTGGGGCCCAAAGTTGGCTGGGGCGGGGCCAGGGCCGGGGCGGGGCTGCTGGTCCCAGTCCCCAGCCTGGATCCTACCGGGGGGGGGGGGGGGGGTCCCCACTTACCTCTTCGTCCTCCTCCTCCTCCTGCCCCTCCCCCGGGGGGGGCGCGGGGGGGTCACCCGCCCTCGGGGCCTCCCGCTCGCGCAGCAGCCGGTCGAGGCCGAAGCGGCGCCGGGCGCCCAGGACGAAGCTCTTCACCTGCGCCGCCGTCTTGTTCCCCAGCACCCCCGCCACCGCCGGGAAGTCGCGGCCGTAGCGCCGCAGGGCTGGCGAGGGCGGCGGGGTTAACGAGGGCGGCGGGGTTAACGAGGGCGGCGGGGGCTAACGAGGATAACGAAGGAGGGGCTGGGGGGGGGCTCACCCTGCACCGCCAGGAGCTGCTCGTCCGTCGTCCAGCGAGAGCTGAATTTGCCGTTGCCCTGAGGGAAAAGTGAGGGTGTGGGGTGAGGTGGGGCACCGTGGGGTGATGTGGGGGGACGGTGTGGCGCTGTGGGGCACGAGGAGGACACCATGGGGGTCATGGGGATGCTGTGGGGCGTGTGGGGACACCGTGGGGCACAGCAGGGACATCATGCGGCACACAGGGATACCGTGGGGCACATGGGAATGCCGTGGGACATGTGGGGGGACACCGTGGGGCAACCTGGGGACACAACGGGGCACACAGGGACATGGGGTGACCCCATGGGGCCCAGTGGTGATGCCGTGGGGCACGGCAGGATGCCGTGGGGGGTGTGGGGACGCCGTGGGTCCCCCCCACAACCTTCACCTCTGGCGGCCGCAGCCCCTCCACGCCGCCCTCCAGCGCCTGCTTCAGGCCGCTGTTGATCTGTTTGATCCGCTGCACCTGCAGGGGAGAGAGTCCCAGGGGTCACCCCACAACTTGGGGGGCACCCCATAACTTGGGAGGCATCCTACAACCGAGGGAGACACCCCACAATGGAGGGAGGCACCCCAAAACTAGAGAGGCACCCCATAGATTACAGGGAGGGAGAGTTTTTATGTGGCGTTTGAGGGAAACGAGCAGACGATCGAGCTTGGGGGGGGGTCACCCCACACTTGGGGGGCACCCCATAGATTTGGGGGGGAATTTTGGTCGGTTTGGGGTTTTTTTACCTGCCGTTTGAGGGAAACCAACTGACAATCCAGCTGCCGCAGAGCCAGAGCCCCCAGGTCAGGGTTGGCGGTGACGCCGGCGACGTCCTCCCGGCTGAGGTGCATCCCCCGGGGGGGGCGCCGGCGGTGGCGCGCCGGGGGGTGGTGACGATATTGCGCCTCCTTCCGCGCGGCGGTTTTGGGGTAAAAAGGCTGGAATTCATTCACACGGGGGGGAGGGAGGGGGCTGGGGTGACCGCGCTCACGAAGTGAGCGCGGTCACCCCAGCCCCCTCCCTCCCCCCCCCTCAAACCTCTTTTTTGGGGTCCAGCGGCTCCGTCTCCCCCTCGTTAACGGGGCGGTGGTCATCAGTCTCGTCGTTGCTACGGAAACGGGGGTGAAAAAGGGGATTTTGGGGAGGGATCTGGGGGGATTGGGGGGGGGGGGTGTTACCTGTCGTCGCGGTCTTTACGGCCCAGGAGGCGCCGCGCCTGGCGGTCCATGACGCTGGTTCGGGTGCGGGTTTTTTTCCAGGAATAATAATATTTCACGAGGCTGGGGATGAGCTTGTCGGGGAGCTGCGGGGGGCACAGGGTGAGGGGGTGGGGGAGTTTGGCTCAAGGAGGGGGCAGGGGTTGCTAGAAATGGGGGGCAGAGCCCCCTAGAAATTGGGGGGTAACCCCTGAGAAGGGGGGGGTGGAACCGCATAAATAGGGGGGGCACCCCCTAAATATGAGGGGGGGGAAGTCCCCTAGAAATGGGGGGAGTGGGAGGTGCCACCTGCTGGGGGCAGGGGTGGGGTGGCATGTACCATCTCCTATGGGGGGGGGTCGGGGGGTAGCACATACCAGCCCATATGGGGGGGGGCAAGGGGTGGCACGTACCACCCCCTATGGGGGGGTCAAGGGGTGGTATATACCATCCCATGGCGGGGGGGTGGCACGGGGTGGCACGTACCATCCCATATGGGGAGGTCACGGGGTGGCACGTACCATCCCATATGGGGGGGGGGTCAAGGGGTGGTACATACCATCCCATGGGGGGGGGTCAAGGGGTGGCACATACCATCCCATATGGGGGGGGGTCAAGGGGTGGTACATACCATCCCATATGGGGGGGGGTCAAGGGGTGGTACATACCATCCCATATGGGGGGGGAGGGTCAAGGGGTGGCACATACCACCCCATGTGGGGGGGGTGGCACAGGGTGGCACGTACCATCCCATATGGGGAGGTCACGGGGTGGCACGTACCATCCCATGGGGGGGGGGGTCACCGGGTGGCACGTACCATTCCCTACGGGGGTACAGGGGTAGCACATAACATCTATAAGGGGGAATGGGGTGGCCTGTGCCATCTCCTATGGGGGTCGGGGTGGCCCATACCATCTCCTTGATGCCGGGGGAGTCCCCCCTGTCCCCCCCCCAGCACCCCAGGGGACACCCTGGGGGTCCCGTGGGGACACCGACCCCCAGCCTGGAGTTCCCAGGGAGACGCCGGGGCTGGGGCCAGCCGGCGCCGGGGGGTCGGGGGTGTATTTTGGGGAGGGCTCTCTCACCATTTGCTGGATGCGGGCGAAGCTCTTGCCGTGGAAGCTGAAGGCCTGTTCGAAAAGGACCTTGTCCTCCACCGTCCACTCGTCCGGGAAGGGCGTGAAGTTGGCCAGGTCGGCCAAGGACTTCTCCACGTCGTGCTTGTGCCACAGCAGCATCCCCAGGGCCTGGGGCGGGGGCGCGGGGGGGGTCAGGAGGGGTGTGGGGCGCACCCCGGGGGGGACCCCGCGCTCTTTCGGGAGGGGTCTGGGGTACCTGCTCGATGTTGTAGCCGTGCTTGTCCTTTGCCATGGCGATGTATTTGTCCACTGAGGGGGTAAAAGGGGGGGGGGGGTTAAGGGGAGGTTTGGGGGGCAAAGGGGGGGTAAGGGGGGTGTTGGGGGGGTAAGGGAGGGGTAAGGGGGGGCAAAGGGGGTGTTGAGGGCATAAAGGGGGGGCAAAAAGGGGGGTAAAAGTGGGGTTGGGGGATGAAGGAGGTGTTGGGGTAAAGGGGGGCTTAAGGGGGGGCTACGAGGAGGAAAGAGGGTGTTTGGGGGCAAGGGTGGGTGTTAGGGGGGCTACAGGAGGGAAAGAGGGTTTTGGGGGGGTTCAGGGGGTCTTGGGGGGGATAAGGGGGTGTTGGGGTAGGTCGGGGGTGTATGGGGGGTAAAAGGGGTGTTGGGGGGTAAAGGGGGTGGGGGGCACTAGAGGGACGCCCCGCTATGGCACTGGGGGGCGGGGGGGGGCTCACGTTTGGCGTCGGAGACGCAGTGGTTGGGGGCCCAGACCAGCATCCCCTTCAGCTCCTTGTTGCTGTAGCGGGCGGGGCTCTCTGGGGAGGGGGAGGGAGGTCAAAGGGGGGGGACACGCCCCCCAACCCCCCCCCCCCGAGCCCCCCAACTCCCCCCACACCCTCCCTACCTGGTTTGCAGTCGGGGATCACCGCCTGGTAGTCAGCCCCCACCCGGATCATGCTGTCTGGGGGGGGGCGGGGAGGGAAAAAAAAGGGGGGGGCGGGGTTAACGGGGGGGCGGGGGGGTCACGGGGGGTCTAGGGCAGCCCCCCCCCCCCCACTGGTGAACAAAGCCGGCGGCCGGCGCACCACGCGGGCGGCCGGGGACAATGGGGCCGGGGCTTTGTGCGTGTGTGTGTATGTGTCCCCCCTCCCCAAAACCCCACGGGTGGGGGGGGTGACGTGAGCGCAGCCCCCCCCCCCCGCCCCAAAACAACACACGTGGTGCCCCGCGTGGGGGGACACGGGGGGGACACACACACACACACACACAGAGAGGCGTGATTGGGGGGGGGACGACGACATGGGAGTGATTTTGGGGGGTGGGGGTGGACACAGGCGTGTTTTTTGGGGGGTGGGGGGCACACAGGCGTGTTTTTGGGGGGTGGGGGGAGCAGCACTCACCGTGGGCGTGCTCCTCCTCGCTGCCCTCGTCCTCGGAGGGGGGGGGGACGCCGCCGGCGGCCACCGACTTCGCCCGGCTGCGGGAGAGGATCCCCGAGGGCTTCTCCATCACCGACGGCATCGCCTGCGGAGGGGAGGGGGCGCGGGGTGACACCCCCCCCCAAATCCTCCCCCACACCCCTCGGGGGGAGCCCCACAAGGCCCCGCCGGTGGGGAGGGTGAGGGGTGGGGGGCTCAGCCCCACTGCCCCATACCCAACTTTAAGATAATCTTGATTATTTTACGGGGGGGGGGGGGGCGTGGGAATATGAGGAGGGGGGTGTTGCTGCGTTGGGGGGCTGGGGCGCCCTCCTCCAAAAAAGAGGAAAGTCCCCAAAATGGGGAGTAAAGTTATGGGGCAGGGGGATGAAGGAGAAGGGGAATGGGGGGTGTTTTGGGGGGGTTCTCGGCGCCCACCCGAGCCCACCCGCGCCCACACAATGCGCCGCCGGCCGCTGCCGCCGCCTGACGGTGCCAAAGTAGTTCCAGCTCCCCCGGCCTCAGCACGGCCCCCCCGCCCCCAGCGTACCCCTCCGCCGGTGGCGAAGGGGGGCGCGGGGGGGTGGTGTGGGGCTGGGACCCATAGCGGGGGGGCGGCACACGCGTGTGTGGGGCCGTGTCACACACACACACACACCCCCCCGCCCTGAGTGTGGCTGGAGGGAACAAAGGGCTGGGGGCGGCGGGGGGACAAAGGGGCTGCTGTGGGGCTGGGGGTCAGGCCCGATGTGGGGGCCATGGGGCTGCTGTGGGGCTGAGGGGGTCGTGGTGCTGGGGTTCTAGCCCACTTGTGGGGCTGGGGAGGGCTGAGGTCTCACCCGCTGTGGGGCTGAGGGAGTTGTGGGGCTGGGGGTCTGGCCTACTGTGGGCTTGAGGGGGCCATGGGGATGCTGTGGGGCCGGGAGACCCCTTGGGGATTTCCTCCACACCCCCATTACAGGCTCCCTGGTGCTTGTACGCTGTGGGGCTGCCCCCTGCCCCACATCTCCCTGTCACCCCCCCTTCCCACCCCTCCATCCGAGGGTGCTCACCACTGTGGGGTGCTGTGGGACACAGTGGTCAGGATGGGGGTGCAGAGTGCCCTCCATTGCTGGGGGGAGCTATGGGGCAGGCAATGGGGCTTGGCTGGGGGCTGTGGACAGGCTGAAGGACTATGGGCCTCAGGGTTATGGGGTCAGGGCTCATGGGTGGGCTGTGGGGCCACTATGGGGCAGGGCTATGGGGGAGGCCGAGGACCCTGGGGCGGGGATGTGGGGCAGGGCTACGGTGAGGGCTGAGGGCTCTCAGACCACACTGTGGGGCCAAGCTATGGGGCAGGCCGAGTGCTGTGGGGCAGGGCTGTGGGGTGGGCCGAGGGCTCTCAGGTCAGGCTGTAGGGCCGAGCTATGGGGCAGGCCGAGGGCTGTGGGATCGGGCTATGGGGCAGGCCGAGGGCTCGTGGGCAGGGTTATGGGCCAGGCTGTGGGGCCGCTGTGGGGCAGACCTGTGGGCCGCGGGTTGCCGCCGCTCCCCTCAGCGAACGGGGGGGGGGGGGGGCCCCGCTTTCCCGCCTTCGCCCCTCTCAGCCAATCAGCGACGAGCCGCCTTCGCGCCCAACGGCGCCGCCACGCGCCCGCTCCCCCGCCTCTACAGCGCATGCGCGCCCCCTCACACCCCCCCGCCCGCAGCAACGCGCATGCGCGGTCCCTCTCCTCGCGCCCCCTCCCCTCGGCGCAGGCGCAGTGGCGCTGGCCGGCCGCCGGCTCGCGCGCCTCGCGCTCCTCCCCCCCCACTATTTATAGGGCGCGCTCCCGCGCGCGCCCCCTCAGTCCCCTCCGCGCCCCCGCGCCGTGAGGAGCCGCCGCGGCCGCGGTCGCCGCCGCCATGGGGGTGAGTGGGGCCTGGCCGGGCCGAGCCGGGGCGGAGCCTTTGAGGTTCCTCTGAGGCGATTTGGGGCCATGTGAGAGGATATGGGGCTTCTGTGAGGCAATTTGGGGCTATCTGAGAGGGTGGGGGGGTTCCTGTGAGGAGATATGGGGCTTCTCTGAGGTGATTTAGGACCTCCGAGGGGTTCGGTGGCTCCTATGTAGAGATTTGGGACCTTTCATGGGGATTTTGAGCCATCGTGAGGGTATTTGGGGCTCTTCTCAGGGTACTTGGCGCCCTCTGAGGCTCTTGGGGGCTGCTGTGAGGAGATTTGGGACCGTGTGGAGGGCTGTGGGGCTACTCTGAGGAGATTTGGGGCTCCTGTGAGGGGGTTTGGGACCTTTTATGGGAACTTGAAGCTCCCATGAGGAAATGTGGAACCCTCTAAGGGGATTTGAGGCTCCCCGAGGAGATCTGGGGCCTTTCTAGGGGATTTGGGGCTCCCTGAGGGGCTTCGGTGTGTCGGGGGCGGGGGGGACTCTGAGGGAGTTTGAGAGCGGATTTGGGTCTGTTGAGGGGGATGGGGGGGTCTCTGACGTGGGTGTTTGGGTTTTTGGGGGACTGTGGGGAGAGATGGAGGTTGGGGGGGCAGGGGAGGGAGGGCAGGTGTTTGGGGTACAATAGGGTGCATTCAGAGCCCCCAAGGGTTTTGGAGGTCCCTGATGGGGGTGTGGGGACACTGGGAGACCCCAGAGACCTCACTCCACCTTCACTCTAACCACAGACCCCAACTGCTGGGAAACACACAGGTTTTCTCCCTAAAATGAGCCAAAACCGGATCTTTTAGGATCTGCATCCCAGCCAGCAGCAGGTGGTAGGGAAAAAAAAACACCATTCCGACCCCAAAAACCCCTTAAATTCCCCCAAAAACGCTGACAGGTATATTTTTGTGGAGGGAGGCTTGCCCTGTCGTTCTCCCTAAACCACACTCATCAGCCTTTTTCCTGTGAAATACTGATTTTGTGGGTGTTTTGAACTTAGTTTTGCTGGAGGCGAAGCTTGGGGATCCCCAGATCCACTTTGATACCCTGCGGGTCTTCAGGGTTTGCCAGGGATTTGGAGGGATCCTGGTGGGATTGTGAGGCTCCTCTCCCTCATTTTGGGGTAAAATCGCCCATGTTTGGGTACAACCGTCCCAGCCTGTCTAATGAGTGCCAGCTTCATTGAAACACCAAAGATTTAAGGGCAAAACCCCACTAAATTTTAACTACCGTGGCAGTAACAACCATGGGGACCAGGATGCAGCAAAGCTTTCCCGCTCCCATGGAGATCGGGAGGGTTCAGCCACCCCCGTGCGCTCCTCAAAACACTCTTTTTTTTTACCCCAAAAGCACTTTTTTTGCCAGGATTTTGTGGCAAACCCCACTCCTCACCTGCAACTTGCTTATTCTTTTTTCCTCCGTGGGCTTTAATTCTTACTAATTTCCGGGCAAAACTGACCCGCTGTTGGTGGGCAGAGCTTTGTTATTTGTTAAAATAGCCATGATTTAGTGAAAATTAGCTTTTTTTTGCTGCAGAGGAAGTCGAGCAAAGCCAAGGAGAAGAAGCAAAAGCGCCTGGAGGAGCGAGCGGCCATGGACGCCGTCTGTGCCAAAGTGGAAGCCGCCAACAAAGTGAGTGTGCCACCTCTCTGGTGTGGTGAAAACTGGGGTAAAAACCACAGAATTGGTGAAAAACCCACCCCTGCTGCAGAGCTGGGCCTAGGCGGGTGGGAGCAAACCCTCCCTCCTTGTTTTTTGGGGTTGCTGTTTGGTTTCTTCCAGCTCGAAGATCCACTCGAAGCGTTCCCGGTTTTCAAGAAATACGACCGGAACGGGTGAGTGTTGCCCGTCGCGGTGTCACCGAGGCCGTTCCCGGCGCCGCCGGCGTATCCCCGGTGCCGACGCCGTTTCCCTCCCGGCATCTTCCGCAGTTTGAACGTCGCCATCGAGTGCAAACGCGTCTCCGGGCTGGAGCCCCCCACCCTCGAGTGGGCCTTCGAGCTGACCAAGGCCAACATGCAGACGCTGTGAGTCGCGCCCCACGGCCGCGGCGCGGGCGGCACAACCGTAACGCCGAGATTCCCGGTGCCGCGGGGGGTGCGCCGGCCTCTCGCCAGGCTCCGCGGCGAAACGCTCGCCTGCCATGACCCCGAAATCGTTGGGGTTGGTTTTGCTCCCACGAAATCGTGGGGGTTTTTTGTGCCCTGGAATCGTTGCGGATTATTTTTCCCCAAAATTGTGGGAGTTTTTTGCTCCACCAACATTCTTGTGTTTTTTGCCCTGAGGTTGTTGAGGGTTTTTACTCCCCGAATTGTTGGGGGAGGTGTTTTTTGGTGCCCCATAATCATTGGGGTGGGTTTTTCTTTTTGGCTCCCCGAAATCGTTGAGGTTTTGGGTTCTGCCCCCAAAATGGTTGGGGGAAAATTCTAGGGCCCCAAAATTGTTGGGTGGGTTGTTTGGGTGGGTTGTTTGGGTTTTTTTGCCCCCCAAAATGGTTGGGATTGGGTTCGCTGCCAAAATCGGGGCAGCAGGGTTCTGCGCCCAAATTTTTTTTTTTCCCCAAAATCGTTGGGGGGGGGTCCCACGAAATAATTCTTTTATTTTTTCCCCAAAAATCGCTGGGTGGGTTTTTTGCCCCCAAAATGGTGGTGGTGATTGGGATGCCCCCGAATTGTTGGGGTTTTTTTTCTCCTCAAAATCATGATTATTTTTTTTTTTCCCCTCTAAAATCATTGCAGGGGTTGTTGACCAAAAAAATTTTTGGTGTTTTGGCTTTTTTGCCCCCAGAATTGTTGTGGTGTGCCCCCCCCCCCAAATCATTGGGCTTCGAGGATTTTAGCCCCCGAAGTTGCTGAAGTTTGGCGAGGTTTTTTTTTTTTTGCCCTGCAAATCACTGTAGGGATTGCCCCCGCCAATTATTGGTGCGTTTTGCCCCCCAAATCCTTGTTTTTCACCCCAAACGGGCAGGTACGAGCAGAGCGAGTGGGGCTGGAAGGAGCGGGAGAAGCGGGAGGAACTGCGGGACGACCGGGCCTGGTACCTCATCGCCCGCGAGCCCGGCGCCGGCCCCGTCGCCTTCTCCCACTTCCGTTTCGACGTCGAGTGCGGCGACGAGGTTCTCTACTGGTGAGTACCCTCAAAAATGGGGTAAAAAAACCCCGAAAAAGGGTCTCCCCCCACTTTATAACACCGCGGGGCGGGGGGGATGGTTTTGGTTTATCCTCGCAGCTACGAGGTGCAGCTGGAGAGCAGGGTGCGACGGCGAGGGCTGGGCAAGTTCCTCTTACAGATCCTCCAGCTGGTGGCTAACAGGTAACAACTGACGTTCGTTCTTGGGGTAAAAACAGGCGATTTTGGGGCCGCCCACCCCTGGCTGAGCCCCCCCCTCTCCCCGTATCTCTCCCTCCCCGCACCCCGCAGCACGCAGATGAAGAAGGTGATGCTGACGGTCTTTAAACACAACCACGGCGCCTACCAGTTCTTCCGAGAAGCGCTCCAGTAAGCGTAAAAAAAAAAACCCCAACAAACAACCCAAAATTTGCTTGGTTTTACCCCGTTTTCCAGCCCGGGGGTGGGGAGGAGGAAGGTGGGGGGGTGGTGGGAGGGGGGGAGTTTGTCCGTCCGTCCGTCTGTAACACGTTGTTCGCACGACTGTCTTTTCAGTGCGCTGGCAACGTGCCGGGGCCGGGCGACGCGGGCAGGCGGGGCAGGGGCAGCCGAGAGAGGTGGGTGCTCGGGTCCCCCCCCTCGGCGCCAGCTCCCGGGGGAAAGCCCCTTTTCCGGGGGGTTTGAACCCATTTTCCGAGGGCTTTTTGCCCCTTTGCCGGGGGTTTTTAGCCCGTTTTCTGAAGGGTTTAGCTCCTTTTCTGGGTTTTTATCCCCTTTTCTGGGGGTTTTTAGCCCGTTTTCTGAAGGGTTTAGCCCCTCTTCTGCGTGTTTATCCATTTTTCTGAGAGCTTTTTATCCCCTTTTCTGGGCTTTTACCCATTTTGAAAGGTTTTGCCCGTCTTCTGCGGGTTTTTAGCCCCTTTTCTGAAGGGTTTAGCACTTTTTCTGGGCTTCAGCCTGTTTTCTGAGGTTTTTTTGCCCCTTTTCCTGGGGGTTTTTAGCCCATTTTCTGAAGGATTTACCTCCTTTTCTCTGTTTTTGCTCCTTTTCTGGCCTTCTAGTCCATTATCTGAAGGATTTAGCTCCTTTTCTGGGGTTTTAGCCTATTTTCTGAAGGAATTGGCTCCTTTTCTTGTTTTTGCCCATTTTCTAAGGGGTTCTATCCCTTTTCTTGGGGTTTTTAGCCCGTTTTCTGAAGGATTTAGCTCCTTTCCTGGGTTTCTATCCATTTTCTGAGGGTTTTTTCCCCTTTTCTGAGGGGTTTAACCCATTTTGAAGGGGTTTTCCCCCCTTTTCCAGGTGTTTTCCAGGGTTTTTTACCCTCTTTCCCAGGTGATTTTTGAAGCCCCTTTTCTGTGTGTTTTTACCTCCCTTTTCTGGGGTTTTTGCCCCTTTTCCCGGCGTTTTCTGGGATTTTTTTTTTTTACCCCTTTCCCAGCTGATCCCCAGGTGTGTTTTACCCCTTTTCTGGGTGATTTTGCCCCTTTTCTGGGGCTTTCTGCCCTTTTCCAGATGGTTTTACCTCATTTTCCATGGGATTTTTTTTTTTAGCCCATTTTCCGTTTGTGTTTGGTTTTTTTTAAACACTTTTTCCGGGTGTTTTTTAACCTGTTTTCCGAGTCCATCCCCTGCTTTTCTGGGTGTGTGGTTTTTTGCCTCTTTTCCAGCTATTTTTAAGGTGATTTTTTCCCCCTTTGCTGTTTTTTTTAATCTGTTTATTTGCGTTTTTTAGGCACTTTAACCCGGGGTTTTGGTGGTTTATCCATGTGGGTTTTTGGGTGTCTTAACCCTTTTTTTTTAGTGTTTATAACCTGTTTGGGGGGGGCGGGACGGACTTGTAACACTGATTTTTGAGCATTTTATTGCTTTTTTGGGGGGGCGTTTTCATGCCTTTTATTTAAATTTTCCATTTTAGCCCTGCTTTTTTGTTTATTTTGGCGGTTTATTGCCATTTTGGGGGGCATTTTAATGCTTTTGCATGTGTGTGTGATTTAACCCTGGGGGTTTTGGGGGCACTTTTTTTTACTTTAACCCCTCTTTTTGGGGCGCTTTAACCCAGTCTGCTGCATTAGTTCTATTTTGCCCCTTTCCCAGGTGTTTTAACCCATTTTTTGGATGTTTTTAGGATCTTTTCCCCTCTTTTCTGAGGGGTTTTCCCCCCCATCCCCCTCCCCTCCCTCCCTGCCCCCCCACGCCAGCCAGGGAGGGTGACATGGGGGGGGGTCGGGGTGACATGGGGGGGTTGGGGTGACGTGGGGGAGGGTCGGGGTGATGTCATCGCCCCCCTCCCCCCAGGTTCGAGGTGGACGCCGCCTCCCCCAGCGTCTCGGGCTGCTGCGGGGACGATTCTTCCTATGAGATCCTCAGCCGACGCACCAAGTTCGGGGAGAGCCACCCCCACCCCGGGGGGGGCCACTGCGGGGGCTGCTGTCACTGAGCCCTTCCCCCACCCCTTAACCAAATCTGGTGGGTTTTACCCCAAAACCAACACAGCGATGGGGGGAGGGGGACCCAGCCTGGTTGGAACACACACCCCACCCCCACACACCCCCCAGCCCCTCTCCTGTCACCCAATGGGTGAGGGGATCCCTCCCCCACCCCCCAGCCCATCCCCCTCCTTTGGGGGGGGAGGGGCAGGCCTTCATTTTGGGGCTGGAAGGGGGTTTTTGCCTGTTCTGCTTGTTTCTGGTGCCTCGCGGGAGTCGAGGCCCCTTCCCCTACCCTCCCTTTTATTTGTCTTTTTTTCCCGGCGGTTTTTGTTTGTATGTTAAACAAATAAATAATGATAAAAATAATTTGGCTTGGCGGTGGGGGAGGGGCAGGATGCCAGGGTCCCGCCCACTTGCTGCCCTGGGGAAGAGCGCCCCCTGGCGCGCTGGAGGACCGCAGCGCCTAGCCTGTGCTGGGGCCGTGTCTTGACCCCGTGCACAGGGGGCGGGGCTGCGTTTCAGGGGCGGGGCCTGAGCACGGGGGCAAAGGCAGTGTTGAGTGAGGGGCGGGGTCGTGATCGGAGCTGGTGTGTGATAGGTGGGGACTGAGCGCAGGGGGCGGGGTTGCCGTGGGGCTGGGACCGAGTGCGGGGGTGGAGCTTGAGCGGAGGGGGCGGGGCCGGAGTACCGGGGCGTTGCATGTAGGCAGGGGAGCACGCATCCACGCCTACCTCCCCGGAAGTGACGAGTGCCGTTACTTCCGCTTCCGTAGCCGCCATGCCGCTCGCCGTCCGGCTAGCCCGCTCTCTTCTGCGCTCCGCGGCCCGGCCTGGCCCGGCCCAACGCGGCATCATCTCAGGGCCGCCGGAGCAGCCGCTGGGGCCCGGGGTGAGCGCGGGGGCGGCTCGGGGGTGGGGGGAACCGGGGCGGCGGGTGACCTTGGGGGTGGGCCCAGGGCTGACGGCGCTGTGCCCGCAGGAGAGCGTCGTGGGCTTCCTCGCAATGTTCGTCGCCTGCCTGGGCCCCGCCGCCTGGGTGCTCGCCCACCTCGAGGAGTACAAGAAGCGGGAGTGAACCCCCCGCCCGCCCACCCTATCCCGCTGGGACCACGCACCGCCGGGACCACTCAGCACCGGGACCACCGGGGGTGCTGCACCGGGACCCCTCCCACATCGCCCCCCGCCGCCGATGGGACCCTTCCGACCGCTCCCCCACCCCAATAAAAGCCGCTGACGCCGCGCCCGGCTCCGCCTCTGTCTTCCCGGACGCCTGGGTCCCTCCAGCGGGGGAACGGGAGGGCTTGCGGTGGGGTCTTGGCTTGGGGAGGAGGGCTGTGAAGTTATCTGATGGCGTCACGGTGAGGTCGCCGGCAGTGGAGGGGGGCTGGTTGATAAGGGCGATGGCGGTTTCCAAGGTCGTGGCCCGGTTGCTAGGGCGGGTAGCTGTTTCTAGGGGAGGGGCCAGTTGCCAGGGGCGGAACCCGTCGCTACGGGAGAGCCGCTCCCTTCTGCCGGGCTTGGAGACCAAGGGCGGGGCCTGTCGCTAGGGGCGGGGCCCCCACTGGTGCAACTCCCTGTCTCCCGGAGGACTGCCGGGTCATAGAGTAGGCCTCCTGGAGGACTGACGGGCACTTCCGGCGCATCGCCGTGCTGCCGGCCCATAGCGTAGGACTTCCGGAGAACTAACAGTCACATGACGCGCGCAGGGAGGAAAGACGTGGCAGTGACGTCAGCGCGGCCGGTGGATCCCGGCAGTGGCGCCCGGTCAGACCCGAGTCCCGGTGAGCGCGCGCGGGGGGCGGGGCTGAGCTGGCAGCGTGCGAGTGGCCCCGCCCCTACGGGATTCTTCCCCGCCCCCCCCCCCCCCCCCCCCGCCGCCGCCACGGGCGCTGGCGTCCCCCGGGGGAGCGGAGTGGTCTGGGAGCGGGGAGGGTTCCCGGTGGCCGCGCAGGGGTCCCCGGTGCCGGTGGGGGGATCCCCGTGCCGCGGGGGAGCCCCGGTGCCGGTGGGGGGGAGGTTCCGGTGCCGCGGAGAGGGGGGGGTCCCCCGGCCGGTGCTGACCCCCCCCGGTCACCGTAGCCGCAGGTGATGAGCCCCGATGAACGCGCGGCGCCGGCACGGCTCTAAGCAGCGGGAACCGGGCGTTTACGTGGGGCCCCCCCGGACACAGGCCGTGCCCCCCCCGCCCCCGACGCCGCCCCCGGACGCCCCCCCCCCGCCCCGGACGCCATGTCGTGTCGCGACCGGACCCAGGAGTTTCTCTCCGCCTGCAAATCCCTGCAGGGTCGGCAGGTGGGTGTTTTGGGGGGTGTTTTGGGGGATGGGGGGGGTCCCCTCTGCCCCCCAACCCCGGTCTCAACCCCCCCGCCATCGCCCCGCTTCTCCCCACTGCAGGACAGGGCGCAGCCCGGCAGAACGGCCCCGGGCGTGGGGCGGCAGCGCAGCGAGTTCAGCCTCATGGCCAAGTGAGGGGGGGTCCTGGGGATCGGAGCAGGGGGTGTCGGGGTCCCCAGGGGATGGGGGTGGCTGCTGGGGGCACCCCAGCTCTGACGGGCCCCCCCCCAAATGGCAGGCGCATCGGGAAGGACCTCAGCAACACCTTCGCCAAGCTGGAGAAGCTGACGATCCGTGAGTTTCGGGGTGCGGGGTCCTTTGGGGGGGGGGGTTAGGGGCACAAGGAGGGGGCCGGGGAGGGGGCGGGGGGGTGCCCTGATGGCAGCACACCCCCCCCCCGCCCCACGCTGTGTCCCCCCTCCGGCGCTGGCAGTGGCCAAGCGAAAGTCCCTCTTCGACGACAAGGCGGTGGAGATCGAGGAGCTGACCTACATCATCAAGCAGGTAGGAGCCCTGGAGGCGGGGGGGGGGCATTAGGGGGTGTTCCTGACCCCCCCTCACGCCCCCCATGCCCCCCATAGGACATCAACAGCCTGAACAAGCAGATCGCGCAGCTGCAGGAGATGGTGCGCGCCCGGGGGGGCCCGAGCGGGCGGCACGTCCAGACCCACTCCAACACCGTCGTCGTGTCGCTGCAGGTGGGGCCGGCGGCGCTGGGGGGGGGTCCCACACACGCAGACCCCCCCCTCGGCAGCGCCTGATCCCTCCCCTCTCGTTCCCTTCCCAGTCCAAACTGGCTTCCATGTCTAACGACTTCAAGTCGGTGTTGGAGGTGCGGACGGAGGTGAGTCCTCGCCCACCCCCCAACCCCACTGCGCCCCCTCCCTGCCCCCGCCCACCCTGACCCCCCACCCCCCCGTGCCCCCCTCCCCAGAACCTGAAGCAGCAGCGGAGCCGCCGTGAGCACTTCTCCCGCGCCCCCGTCTCCGCTTTGCCCCTCGCTGCCGGTAACCTGGGTGAGTGCTGGGATTTTGGTGGGGGGGAGGGGTGTGGGGGGTCATGATTAGGGGGCTGGGGAGGGGCGGGGGTCTTTGCCCCCCACTCAGACCCCCTTCTCCCTGCAGGCAGCTCGGCGGTGCTGCAGGACGAGCAGCAGCGCGCCGGGACGGTGGCCATCGAGATGGACGCGCGGACGAGTCAGCAGCTACAGCTGATCGACGAGCAGGTGGGGGACGGGGGCACACACAGAGCCCCCCCGAAGCGATTTGGGGGTATTTTTTTGGGGAGACGACGACACAGAAACAGCCCTGATGGCCCCCGCGTCTCTCTGCCCGCAGGATTCCTACATCCAGAGTCGAGCAGACACGATGCAGAACATCGAGTCCACCATCGTGGAGCTGGGCTCCATTTTCCAGCAGCTGGCACACATGGTGAAGGAGCAGGAGGAGACGATCCAGAGGTACCGGATTCCCCCCGCGTCCGTCCGTCCGTCCCCTCGGTGTCCGTCCGTCCCCTGACGCCATCCCGTGTCGCCCTCCCCGCCCGCAGGATCGACGCCGGCGTGGAGGACACGCAGCTGAACGTGGAGGCGGCGCACGGGGAGATCCTGAAGTATTTCCAGTCGGTCACCTCCAACCGTTGGTTGATGGTCAAGATCTTCCTCATCCTCATCATCTTCTTCATCGTCTTCGTCGTCTTCCTGGCCTGAGCGTCCTCCACGCCCCCCACTGCCGCCCCCCACCCGCCCCAGCCTTGTCCCCTCTCCCCAGCCGGGGCAGACGGACTCAGTCCGTGCTCTGCGGGGCTCGGAGACGGACGGTTTGAGGGGGGGACGGGGCAGGGTCCTGCCTGGGCCCCCAACCTGCCCTTGGGACCCCCTTGTGTCCCCCCCGAGGGGCTGGGGGGGGTGCAGCAGGCCGGGCCCCTTCCTGTGGGTCCCACAAGCCTACGCCGAGGCCGGTCCCTGTCTCCGCCTGGTCATGGTGGCTGTGGACCCTCCTGGTGGGCCAGGAATCCTGGGAATGCTGCCAGACCCCCCCCTCCCCTCCACTGTGCCTCCCCAACAGGCCATGGACCCCCGATGTGGGGGGGACTGCAGACCCCATTGTATATGTGGGACTTCTGGGGAAGGGGGCTGTGGGACTCTGGGGGTCTGTAGCCCTGCGTTAAAGCCATGGGACCCCCGGGGCGGGGAACTCTGGACCTTTGTAAAGCTGTAGGGCCCCCCCACATCAGCTGTGGGAACCCCCCAGGGGGGCTGCAGCCCTCTATTAAAACCGTGGGACACTGGGGAGGGGCTGCAGCCCCCGTTAAACCCGTGGGATCCCTGGGGCGAGGGGCTGGGGACCCCGTTAAAGCTAGGGGACCCCCGGGGGGGGGTGGGCTGCAGACCCCAATTAAAGCCGTGGGACCCCCCGCCCCCAAAGCGCTGCCTCTTCTTCCCGCGGCGGGACTCGAACCGGCGGTCTCGGCGGGACAGATGCTTGCGGCGGGGGTGGGGTGGGGGTGCTGGCGAGCGCGCATGCGCACGGGAGGTGGTGGTGCCCTCCGGGCGGAAGTGACGCGCGCGGGGGGGCGTGGCGCGGCGGATAGGCCGCGGGGGCCGGGAGCGGGCGGCGGCGATGGCGGAGGAGGGCAAGGGGGGGTACAGCGGTGAGTGGCGGCTCGGGGCGGCGGGCCGGCGGGCCCCGGCCTGGCCGGGAAGGGGAGGAGAGGGCCGGGGGCGATCGCCGGGCTCGGGGAGTGGAGGGAAGTTACCGGGGCCCGGGGTGCTTGGAGGGGCCGCTGGGCCCGGTCTTGTAGGCCCGGAGGGAGGGGTTGGGGGCCGGGGAGAAGGCTCGGGGGCCGGGAAGAGGGAATGGGGGACCAGAGAGAGGGGTTGGGGGCCAGGGAGAAGGCTCGGGGGCCGGGAAGAGGGAATGGGGGACCAGAGGGAGGAGTTGGGGGCCGGGGAGAAGGCTTTGGGGCCGGGAAGAGGGAATGGGGGACCGGAGAGGGGGCTCGGGGGCCGGGGAGAGGGTGTGGGAGCCAAGGGGAAGGCTTGGGGGCCGGCTAGAAGGAATGGGGGACTTGAGAGAGGGGTTGGGGGCCGGGGAGAGGGAACGGGAGACCAGAGGGAAGGCTTGGGGGCCCAAAGGAGGGCATGAGGGCCAAGGAGAGGGCATGGGGGCTGGATGAAGGCGATGGAGCTGGTAACCAGCACAGAGGGGACTCCTGGGCTGGGATAGACCCCCCCCCCGGGCCAGGGCGGGGAGTGACCCGGTGTGGTAGCTGACGGCGGTGCTGCCTGGGCAGAGCACGATGACCGCGTGGGCGGCCGAGGTTTCTCGGGCCGCAGGAAGAAGGGCCGCGGTCCGTTCCGCGGGAAGATGTACAGCGAGATGAACCACCGCTCCCGTAGCCGCGGTGGCCCCGGTCTCCGCGCGCGGCTGGAAGAGGACGACGGCGACGTCCCTATGAGCGAGGCTCACGACGGACCCCGCAGCCGATAGTGAGTGGGGCTGGCGTGTGGGGAGGGGCTCGGGGGGGGGTTCAGGGCTCCCCCCAATCTCACCTCGTCGTTTCTAGCTTGCCCTATGGTCCACGACCGAACCGCACGGCCAACATCCACATCACAGTCAGACGCGACCTTCCCACCCCGGAGCGGAGCAGCGGCACCAGCCGTGATGGCGGGCGGAAGAACTGGTTCAAGATCACCGTGAGTGGGGCAGGCGGCGCGGGGACGGGGATCACGGCCGTTGTCACCCGCTTTCCCATGGCGTGGGGACGGGGATCAACCGTCGCCGGGGACCGTTGGCAGCGAGTGGACGGCGAGCGTGGCCGTTGTCACCCTGTCCCTGAGGGAACCGGGGGTGTTCAGAGGGATCCAGCTCCCGCGAGGCCTGGCACCGGGCACGATCCCGGATCTGACCAGTGTGCTCAGGTGGCCAAGAAGGCCGATAGCTTCCTGGCTTGCATCAGGACTAGTGTGTCCAGTGGGACAAGGCATAGGATCGGTTCCCCCGTGTACTCAGCCCCCCCTGAATACTGTGTTCAGTTTTGGGCCACAAAAAAGACGTTTGGTGCTGCAATGCGTCCAGAGAAGAGCGACGAAGTTGGTGAAGGGGCTGAGGGAACCATGGAGGGGGCTCAGGGGAGACCTCCTCGTTCTCCACAGCTGCCTGGTAGCGAGTTGGGGGTCCGACTTTCATCTCAAGCGACGGGACGAGAGGAAACGGCCTCAGGTTGCGCCCGGGGGTGGTTAAATTGGATATTCGGAGCAATTTCTTCAGTGAAATCATTGACAAGCGTTGGAACAGGCTCCACAGCGGTGGTGGAGTCATCTCTGGAGAGATTTAACAGGCGTGGGGCAGAGGGACGGCGTTTGGTGTGGACTGGGCCGCGTGAACAGTTGGACTCGATGATCTTAAGGGTCTTCTTCCGCTTAAATGCTGCTGTGATTCATTATGATTTTACAATTCTTTTGGGCTATGATGAATTTTAACAAATCGAAATGCTGGATTGCGCACCCGGGACAGAGTAACGCTGGTCACAAAGATAAACTGGGAGAGGAGCAGCTGGGGAGCAGCCCTGCAGGAAGGGATCTGGGGGTGCTGGTCGGCAGCTGAGAGGGTACACGGCACCCTGGGGGGCATCAAACACAGGAGAAGCGGCCGGTGAAGAGAGGGGCTTGTCCCGCTGTGGGCCCCGCGATACTAAAGAGGATGTTTAAGGTGCTTAAATGTAGAAAAGAGAAACAAAGCTGGTGACAAGGCTGGAAGGGATGTCCTGTGAGGAGCGGCTGAGGACTTTGGGGTGGTCTAGTTTGGAGAGAAGGAGGCTGAGGGGCTTCCTGAGGACGTGGAGAGGGAGGTGCTGAGCTCTTCTCCTGGGATCCAGGGGCAAGACACCTGGGAAGGGTTCAGAGCTGCGGCAGGGGAGGTTCACACTGGCTACGAGGAAGCATTTGTTTACCGAGGGGGTGGCCAGACACTGGAAGAGGCTTCCTGGAGAGGCGGGCGATGCCCCAGGCTTGCCGAGGTGCGAGAGGTGTTGGGATAATTCCCTTAACAACAGGCTTTGGCGTTTGGTCAGCCCGGGAGTGGTCGGGCAGTTGGATTTGATGAGCCTTGTAGGTCACTTCAGCCTGAAATCGTCTATTTTGCTCTTCCTTTCCTTCCCTGCTCTTCCTTTCCTTCCCTGGGCGGACGCAGAAGGCAGCTGCATCCTGCGCAGCTACAACACGTGTGGTCTGGCCAGGGCTGTGGCAGCTCCTCCACGAGCGCTGATGCAGCATATGCTGTTACCAGCCCTGCCTGCACCTTGCCTGCGCCCTGCCTGCGCCCTGACACCGGGTAAATTGTCTCTTAGATCCCGTACGGGAAGAAATACGACAAGTCGTGGTTGCTGAGCTCCATCCAGAACCTCTGCAGCGTCCCCTTCACTCCCGTTGAGGTGAGCAAGGCCCAAGCGCTTGGGTTTTGTTTCGCTTCCCATTTCGGGGAGGTCGGGGCAGGGGAGCGCGCACCCGCCAGGAGGTCGGTTCTGCTCCAGCTCTGTGGGAGCTGCCCCCCGGACCCCAACATTTGCTTTTTTCAGTTCCACTACGACCACAACCGGGCCCAGTTCTACGTGGAAGATGCCACCACCGCCAGCGCCCTCAAACAGGTCTCCCGCAAGATCACCGACAGGGACAACTACAAGGTCTGCGGCTCCTCCGGCACCGCTGGGACGGGCGGGCCGGGGGCTTCTCCCCACAGGAGCGAATCTCACGGCACGGCCGTTTCTGCCCGTGCCGCGTGGGCCGTGCTCGCTGCCAGCACGCGCTGCCTCATGCTCTGCTCTGCTCGCTCGTAGGTGGTGATAATTATCAACTCGTCGGCTCCACCTCAGTCCCTGCAGAACGAGCTGAAACCGGAGGAGATTGAGCAACTGAAGGTGAGCGGGGCGGGCGGCTGCGGGCTCTGGGCAGAGGGGAAAAGGCAGGAGCTGCCCGCTCTCATCCTCGTTGCCTTGTCCCAGCTCTGCATGAGCAAGAGATACGATGGTTCGCAGCGGGCGTTGGACCTCAAGAGCCTCCGCGTCGACCCAGGTAAGCGCTGCTCGTCGCCCCGGCGGCGGGAGGGGGCTGCGGTGGGCAGCCCCTCACCCCTCGTTTCCACACCTTCCCCCTGCGCCAGATCTGATGTCGCAGAGCATCGACGTGGTGCTGAACCAACGGAGCTGCATGCTGGTCGTGCTGCGCATCATCGAGGACAACATCCCCGAGGTGAGGACGGGGTGGCTCTCCATGCTCCGGCGGCACCAGCTGAACCCCCACAGCCCCCATTTGACCCCCACAACCCCTTACCTGTTCCCGCAGCTGCAATCCCTGAACCTGAGCAGCAACAAGCTCTACCACCTGGACGACTTGTCCGAGCTGGCACAGAAAGCCGCTGGCCTCAAGATCCTCGACCTCTCTCACAACGAGGTGGGTGCCGCCCTGCTGTGTCCCCCACCCCTTTCCAGTGCCCCCCATGGCCCCTCACCCCTTGTGTGTGTCCCTCTCCACAGCTGAAATCAGACCGGGAGCTGGACAAGGTGAAGGGGCTCAAACTGGAGGAGCTTTGGCTCGATGGAAATCCCCTCTGCGACGCTTTCCGGGACCAGTCCACCTACATCAGGTCAGTGTTAGCCTTGGGGCGGCCCTAGGGGCCCATGGGCCGCCCCTGCTCCGCGGGGGGCAGCACGGCAGGACGAAGAGAGGCCGCCCCCCTCCCCAAACATACACCCCGTGTCTTCTGCTCGCCGGTGCCCGGACGCCCCTGCGCCCCCGCCCCAGGCTCCCACGCAGCCCCCGGTCGTGGCGCGAGGCCGGGACGGGCCATCACCCGCCCGCCAGAGGACGGCAGATCTGTTTCAGCTGCTCGGAGCCCCGCTTTTCGCCTGCTTCCCCGTCCTCCCCGCTCCCTCCTTCCCCCTCTTTTCCTCCCCTGGGGTACGCAGCCTCTTCTCCGGAGCGCCCCGCTCCCTGCCTGCCGCTCCTGCCCCTCTGCCGCGCAGACGGGGCTTTCGACACCGTTCCGCCCTTCCACGGGCTTTCGGGGGCTTCAGGACACGGCACGGGGCACGGCGTCGCTGCCTCCGGCCTCCCCCCACGCCGCCGCCCCCCCTCCCTGCGCCCGCGTTCGGCCCTCGACGATGGCTGGCTAGCCAGAGACGGGTAAGATTCCTCACGGGAGGAACAACCTAAGACAGGCACAGCCGTGCAGTGGCCAAACGCCGCCGCCCAGCCGCGGCCGGCGCGGGGAGGCTTTCGCTAACCCAGGCCTGGCGCAGGCCTTCAGCCCGCTCCGGGCAGGCCCCCCCTGGGCGCGCCGACGCCGGTCCCCGGCGCGGACGGGGGGGTCTCGGCTCCGGATGCGGCCGTACCCCAGAGCCCCGAAACGCTCTTGGGGCCGGGAGGGAGCGGTACGAAGGAGAAGAGGCTCTGCCCGGGGCTGCCTACCCCTCTGCCCCCTTACCCCTGCTTCACCCCCTCTCGCTGCTCGCTCGACCGGGGAGACCCCCGCCCCCTCCCCGACGCAGGGGCTCCGCAGCTGTAAACGGCCGGGTCGTGCCAACGGTTGCGCCACGACCGGTGGGAATTTCTCCTCTTCCCCCTTCCCCTCTCCTCCGGGCACCCGCAGCCAGGTGAGTACGAGCCAGGTAAGTCCTGAGCCGGCCGGTTCCTCGTCAGATGCGGCCCGAGACCCCCCCCCAGGGGCAGGGGCAGCCCCGGGGTGGGGGGGATGGATGGCACCAGGCCCCCAGCAAGGGGGCTGCGGCATCGGAGAGGCAGCTGCGGGGTGGCCGCGCACCCGACGGCTCCAGGGAGGGTGGGCGAGGGGTGGGGGCAGTGTGGGGAGGGGTCCCCAGGGAGGGGGCTGGTGTTTGCCGTGGGGGCAAGGCCTGGCCCAGCCGGGCAACCCGGCCACCGCACTGACTCGGCTCCCTCTCGGCAGCTTCGTCAGAGAGCGCTTCCCGAAACTGCTGCGCCTGGTGAGCGATGCGGGGGGGGGACGCCGAGCCGCGCTGGGGGGCGGGAGGGGCTGGGGGGGACGCGCCGGGGGGCGGGAGGGGTTGGGGGGACGCGCCGAGCCGCGCTGGGGGGCGGGAGGGGACACGCTTGGGGGGACATGCTGAGCCGTGCTGGGGGGCTACGCGCCGAGCCGCGCTGGGGGGCGGGAGGGGACGCGCTTGAGGGGGACACGCTGAGCCGTGCTGGGGGGCTAGGGGGGACACTGAGCCATGCCAGGAGGTGGGAGAGATTTGCTCCCCCCATCCCGGTCTCTGCCTCCTCCCCGCCAGGACGGCCACGAGCTCCCTCCACCCATCGCCTTCGATGTGGAGGCCCCCACGACGCTGCCTCCCTGCAAGGTGGGGACGTGGGGGGAGGATTTGGGGGGGGCCCCGTGCCCCCATCCCGGGGTGGGTGGGTATCTGTCGCCCGGGGGGTAACCGCTGTGCCTCCCCCCGACTTCAGGGCAGCTACTTCGGCTCAGATGACCTGAAGGTGCTGGTGCTGCGGTTCCTACAGCAGTGAGTGCCGGCGCCGGGGCGGGCGGGGGTCTCGCTGCCCCCCACCCTCCCCTTCTCACCCCCCCCTCGCCCTCGTGTGTCCCCCTCCCCAGGTATTACTCCGTCTACGACTCCAGCGACAGGCAGGGGCTGCTGGACGCCTACCACGACGGAGCCTGCTGCTCCCTCAGCATCCCCTTTGGGCCCCAAAATCCCCCCAGGTACGTCCCCTCGCTGTCGGTCACAGGGGTGGGGTAAAGGGCAGGACCTCCAAACCTCCCCCACATCCCCCAAACCCCCTCCCGCACCCCCCGACACAGCCTTGACCCACGCTTGTCCCCACAGGAACACCCTGAACGAATATTTCAAGGACAGCAGAAACGTGAAGAAGCTGAAAGACCCCAGTAAGCCCCTCCACTCCCCCCATTCTTGTCCCCCCACCCTGCAACCGAGCCACCCCGGGAGTTGGGGGGCCAGGTGTGGGGCAGGGAAGATGGGGCTCAGCGGTTTTTTGGGTTTTTTTTCCTCCCTCCCCAGCCATGCGTTTCAAGCTGCTCAAACACACGCGGCTCAACGTGGTGGCTTTCCTCAACGAGCTCCCCAAGACCCAGCACGACGTCAACTCCTTCATGGTGGATATCTGCGCGCAGACGGTGAGCCGGGGGAGCGGATCCTTCGCCCCCCACCCCGCACCGGTGCACCGGGCCGCCCCCCCCTCACCCTGCGCCCCTCCCTCACCCTGAGCCCCTCCCCTCTCTTCCAGAACACGCTGCTGTGCTTCGCCGTCCACGGGATCTTCAAGGAAGGTGAGCTTCACCCCCTCCTCATCCTCGCCGCGGGCCTTCCTCCTGGTGCATCCCGCCACCTCCTCTTCCTCTCTCCCACAGTGGACGGCAAATCCCGAGATTCGGTACGCGCCTTCACCCGGATGTTCATCGCGGTGCCGGCTGGCAACACCGGGTAAGCGGCGGATATCGTTTTACCGTCGGATGCTTCAGCGCGTCACGCGCGCGTCCCTCTGCCTAAGAGCTTCACGGAGACGCTGTTCGCGCCGGGGTGGGATGAGCGGAACGCGGCGCGGGTTGAAAACCGGAGGCGCCGGCTCTGCCCAGCGTCACTTGTGGGCTCCCCAGAGGAGTCCGGCTGAGGGTTAGGAGGATGAGGAAGGGGCTGGAGCACCTCTCTCCTGTGAGGAAGGCTTGAGGGAGCCTGGGGCTGGTCAGCGCGGAGAAGCGAAGCCTCCGGGGAGACTCTTGAAGCACCAAAAGGTGCCATAAGATGCTGGGGACGGACTTTTTAGCGACAGGAGAAGGGGGAATGGTTTTAAACTAAAAGAGGGGAGGTTTAGACGGGACTCAAGGAAGAAACGTTCACGCTGAGGGTGGTGAGAGGCTGGAAGAGGTTTCCCATCGAGTCTGACCGTTCACGCAGCCCCCGTCACCCCCGTCCCTCCGCCCCACGTCTGTTAGTCCCCTCCCGGGACAACGATTCCACCGCTGCGGAGCCTTTTCCAACGCTTGACAACCGTTTCAGTGAAGAAATTGTTCCTAATATCCAATTTAAACGCCCCCCCCCCCTCCTCCGGGGCACAACTTGACGCCGTTTCCTCTCGTCCCATCGCTTGAGCCAAGAGCCGGACCCCCAATTCCCTCCCTGGTTCCCTCAGCCCCTTCTCTTTTTCTCCAGCCCCTTCACCAGCTTTGTCGCTCTTCTCTGGACGCGTTGCAGCACCAAAATGTCTTTTTTGTGGCCCAAAACTGAACGCGGTATTTGGGGGGGGCTGGGGAGCCGATCCTGTGCCTCAGATCGGCCCGGAGGGAGCTGGAGCGTAGTGTGTCCCCCTCCCTGCTCTCACCCTCTGACCCCCCCTCCCAGGCTCTGCATCGTTAACGACGAGCTCTTCGTCCGTAACGCCACCACCGAGGAGATCCGCAAGGCGTTCCTCATGCCGGCGCCCACCCCCTCCTCCAGCCCCGTGCCCACGCTCTCCGCCGAGCAGCAGGAGATGCTGGCCGCCTTCTCCATGCAGTCGGGCATGAACCTCGAGTGGTCCCAGAAGTGAGTCCTGGACCCTCCCCACCCTGCGCTGGGGGAGCCCCCCCCCCCCCCCAAGCTCGGGGGAGACAACTCTGCCCCTTGCCCACCCCTTACCTCACCCTCTCCCATGCACCAGGTGCCTGCAGGACAACGACTGGGACTACGGCCGGGCTGGGCAGGTCTTCACCCAGCTGAAGGTGGGTCTGGGGGGGTGGTCTGAGCCCTGGTCCCCCACCCTGGGGGCTCCCCAGGTCCCTGGCTGAGCCCCCCCCCCCCAATTTCTCTTGCAGCTGGAAGGCAAGATCCCCGAGGTGGCGTTTCTCAAGTGAGCGGCGCACGCCCCCTCCTCTCCCCGCCCCTCCCCCGGCGTTTTAGTCCCCACCGTTTTGTAAATAAATCCAACCGTTTCAACGCTGGCGCGTTGGGGCTGCGCTGCGCCTTTAAGAAGGGGCGGGGCGGGGCGGGGGCGGTTGAAGTCACGCCCGGCACAAAGATGGCGGTCGGCACCCGAAGCGGAGCCGGAGCAGGGTGCTTGACACCGGAAGTGGAGGGTATGGGGCGTGGTCGACACCGGAAGTGGCTGTGGCGGGGCCGCCATGGCGGCGACCCGGGCTGCGGCGGCGGCGCTGGAGGCGGCGGCGGCGGTGCCGCGGGACGTGGTGCTGTTCCGACACGAACGAGACCGATTCTTCCGCCTGGCCGGTTTCTTTTGCGCGGGACAGGGACTTTTTTGGTCTTACCTGGCTCACTTTGCCTTCACGGCCCTTCGTCCTCCGCCCGGGCCCGGTCCTGACGACCCGCTCCGTCCCCGCGACAACAAATGGCGCTTCGGTTTCACCGCTTCCTGCCTCACCCTCGGTACCGGGGCGGGGGAGGGTCCGGTCCGGGCTCACACCGGGCCTAGGGAGAGCGGGACGGGCCCGGTGGCCGCACTGACCCCCCCCGTCCCCCACCCGCAGGTTCTCTCATCATGGCGGCCGGTTGCCTGTTCCCCCTCCGCGCTGTGCGCCGGGTGACGCTGCTCCGTGGGGGCGCGGAGGTGACCATCAGCACCCACGGGCCGCTGGGGTTGGGCCGGGGACCCACCTTCACCGTCCCGTTACGCCACGTCTCCTGCCACACTCACCGCTCTGAGGTACCAGCCGCCATCCCTCTCAAGGTGAAGGGACGCTCCTTCTTCTATCTGTTGGACAAGGGAGGGCAGCTGTACAACCCCCGCCTCTTCGACATCACCGTTGGCGCCTACCGCAAGCTCTAAGACACTTGGGGGGCCGGGACCCTTCACCCCATATCGCCTCTGAATAAAGCCTGTGTCGCCGACACGTCTGGCTGCTTCACGGGGGGTTTATGGGGAGACACCCACCCTGCACTGCACCCGCCATTCCGTGTGCTCTGTTTGGGCAGTCCCCGTGCTGCATCCCGCCAGGATGTCATGCTCTACATCATCATCTTCCTCATGTGAGGCCCTGGGGAGGGCTGGTGGGTCTCGGGGGGGCTCTTAGGGGTCCCCCAGAGGCACAGAGAGGGGGTGTGTGGGGGTCCTGATCCATGGGGCAGCTGCTCTTGTCCTCCCGCTGGCTCCTAGCCGAAACCCGGTGCTGGCAGCAGCAGCTCAGGGCCCAGGCGGCCATTGGTGTCTGTGTGGTGGCCACCACCTTCCGGGCAGTAACTTAATGATATTATGGGGTTATTATATAATTTGTGCTGCCCCCAGCCCCTCTGCATCCCCTCTCCCAGGTCCCTAAGCAGGATCTGTCCCAGCTTTGAGGCCACGGCCCCAGATTAAAGAGTGTCTGGACATGCTGGGGCAGTGCTGGGGCGGGCAGCGGGACCTGAGAGGGGACAGCAGGGATTTGGGGAGAATATGGGGTGAGGTCATCAGTGGTTGGAGCTTAGGGGTCAGGGGAACGAGCAACGGCTGTGGTGGGACTCCCTGCTGCCCCCAGCACACCCCCCCAAACCCCTTTGGGGACCCAGGCGTTCCGGTGCCCCCGCCACCTTCCACCCCGCGGACCCGCAGTGGCCCCATAGTGGGCGGGGCGAAGGCTAAAAAGGGGGTGGGGCAGGTTCCGCGAGACCAGCGAGGGGACCGGTCGCGTTGGATTGACGGGCGTGGTTACGCAAATAAAGTGGGAACGCTGCGTGAAGGCGTGGCTATGCTAATACTATGTAGACAGGGTCGAAGGGGCCGCCGGGAGCGGCCGCTACGGACGATCCCCGGGGCGCGGCGGGGCTCGGCGGCCGCGGCAGCCGTCGGGGCGGCGCGGGCGAGTGCGGGGAGCGGAGCGCGGAGCGGAGCGCGAGGGCGGCGCGGAGCGTGGTGGTGTGTCCGTGCGTTGAGTGCGGTGCGGGAGGCGTGTGGAGCGTGGTGTGGGGGCGTGGTGGCATCGCTTCTCGGCCTTTTGGCTAAGATCAAGTGTAGTATCTGTTCTTATCAGTTTAATATCTGATACGTCCTCGATGAGAGGACTTTATATTAAACGGATTTTTGGTGCCGGGAGTTGGACCCGGAGCTTGCTCCCTCCGCTCCGCGCATCGTCCCGGTATTGCAGTGCTTCCGGGCACGGTGCCCCCGCCGCCCGCGGCGGCTCTTTGCTGGGTTAACGACAGATACAGCGGCGCTGTGGGCGTTTGTGGCAGGTGCGTCCCCTGGGACGGGGAACTCGCGTGGGCGACAGCGGGCGGCCTGGTCCTCCGGCCCCGGTGCCCGCCATAGCCGCGCGCGGCGGGCCCGGCAGCCTCAGCGCCCGCTACGGCGGCTCCTCGGCCGCCAGCCGCCCTCCCGGCCCCGTGCTGGGCCCTGCCCAGCGGCCCCGTCTCGCTGCGGCGCCGCCGAGCGCAGCCCCCGGGGCTGAAGCGGGGGCGGGCGCGTGCCCCGCAGGGTCGCGGGCCGGAGGGCGGGACGCAGGCGTGGGCGGGGCGACATGCGGCCAATGCGATCGCTGGCAGCGGGTCTTAGCCAAAAACCCGGCCGGCGCGTGCAAATCTCCTCGGGGCGGGCGGGGATTGGGGCGGGGCGAATCGGAACCCGATGGGGATCGGTGGCGAGCGGCGTCCGTCAGGGCCCGGCCGGGGAGCGGGGCTGTGTAACGTCGTCACCCGTGACGCAGGCAGCGGCACCGACGCAGCCGCAGCGCGTTCGCAGAGAACAGCGGGCTGAGCGGTGCGGCTGACACGCCGCAGGGACGGGCTGCCAGCCCGAGGGGCCTGCAGCGGCCCCAGGCGCGGGCCCTCGGACGAGGCCAAGCGCAGGGGCCCGCGCCTGGGTCGGGGCAACCCCGGTGTCGGCGCAGGCCGGGGGCTGACGGGACGGAGAGCAGCCCTGCCGGGAAGGACCCGGGGGTTCTGGCGGGTGAAACGCCGCTCGTAACCCGGCACTGGGCGCTCGCAGCCCGGAAGGCCAGCGGCGTCCTGGGCCGCACCCGAAGCGGCGTGGGCAGCAGGGCGAGGGAGGGGGTTCTGCCCCTCTGCTCCGCCCTGGCGAGCCCCCCCTGCAGCGCTACGTCCAGCTCCGGGGCCCGCGGCACAGGGGAGGCACGGAGCTGTGGGAGCGGCGCCAGAGGAGGCCACGGCAATGTCCCGAGGGCCGGAGCAGCTCTGCTGTGGGGACGGGCTGGGAGAGCTGCAGCCCGGGGAAGGGAAGGCTCCGGGGAGACCTTGCTGCAGCCTGGCAGCACTTCCAGGGGCTGAGGAGGAAGACGGGGACAGGCTTTGTGGCGACAGGAGCAGGGGAACGGCTTTAAACTCGGAGAGGGGAGATGTAGACGCGCCGTCAGGACGAAAGGTTTCCGGCTGCGGGGGGCGATGGACTGGTGAGGCTCCCAGGGGCCGCCCCGTCCCGGGGAAGGGCCCAGGCCAGGCTGGGCGGGCTCGGGGCACCGCGCTCCAGGGGAAGGGGGAGGGTGTCCCTGCTCGCGGCCGGGGCTGGACGAGGTGGCCTTGCCAGGTCGCTTCCAGCCCGAAGTGCACCCGGGTCCCCTGACGTGACCCGCTCCCGGCGGGCCCCGCGGCCCCCGGCGATGCTCCCTGGCTCCCGCAGCGGCGGCGTTTCCCGCGGCGGGGCGGGGCATGCAAATGAGCGGGCGGGGCGGTGGGGGCGTAAGTCGGCGCCGGGGAAGGGGCGTGGCGCCTAGCAAAGGGAGTGCGGGTCGTGCGCGTGCAGCACCTGGCGGGGGCGGGGCTGGTGCAGCCTGAGGGCGTGGTTATGGGAAGAAGGCAGGTTTGCGCGCGAAGGGGCCGCCGGGAGCGGCCGCTACGGCCGATCCCCGGGGCGCGGCGGGGCTCGGCGGCCGCGGCAGCCGTCGGGGCGGCGCGGGCGAGTGCGGGGAGCGGAGCGCGGAGCGGAGCGCGAGGGCGGCGCGGAGCGTGGTGGTGTGTCCGTGCGTTGAGTGCGGTGCGGGAGGCGTGTGGAGCGTGGTGTGGGGGGGTGGTGGCATCGCTTCTCGGCCTTTTGGCTAAGATCAAGTGTAGTATCTGTTCTTATCAGTTTAATATCTGATACGTCCTCGATGAGAGGACTTTATATTAAACGGATTTTTGGTGCCGGGAGTTGGACCCGGAGCTTGCTCCCTCCGCTCCGCGCATCGTCCCGGTATTGCAGTGCTTCCGGGCACGGTGCCCCCGCCGCCCGCGGCGGGACTTGGTTGTGTTAACGACAGAGGTACGGCTGGGGTTGCTGGGCGGATGTCGGTGCGGCGGCGTGCGGGGCCGGTGTTGGAGAGCGGCGGGAGGCGCGTGTGCCGCTGCGCCTGGTCCCTTCCCCGGCCCACCCGGGGCCGCTTTTCCGGGACTTTTTCCACTTCGTGCGGGGGTTCCTGCCCACCGCCGTGCAGCGGCGCCTGGGCCGGCGGGGCCCGCAGCCCCCGGCCCGGGCAGAGCCCCCGCCAGTTCTCTAGAGCCGGAGCTTTTGCAGTAAAAGGTCTGTTCTGCAGCCGCGTCCTGCGTGGGGTCTTGCTGGGGGAGACGCGTCGCGCGATCCGTAGTGCGAGCGTGGGAGAACGCGGGGCCTCCGAGCCCGCGGTCAGCCGGACGCGCGGTTGATGGCGGCGCTGCCGGGCGGCGTTCCAGCGGCGCTCGGCCGAAGCCCTTCGCACCGGGCGGTAGCGCCGGGTCGGCCCGGGAGCGTCCGGTCCCTTCCACGTGAACTGTCGCGGCCCGTCCGGCTCCGTTCCGCCTGGAGCCCCGCTCATGCGGCGGGAGCCGGAGCTGCCGCCCTTCGGCCTCCCGGCCCCGGGGGTGAAGCGGGGGCGGGCGGGTGCCCCGGCGGGTCCCGGGGAGGTGGGCGGGGCGTGCGTGTGGGCGGGGCGTCGTCGGGCCAATGAGATGGCTGGCGCCGCGTCTTCTGCAAAACGGCGGCGGGAGCGGGCAAACCTGCTGGTGTGTTTGCGCGGGGGTTGGGGCGGAGCCAATGCAAATTGCGGCGCGGAGCAGACCAATCAGGTTGCGAGAGAAAGGGGCGAGGGGAGGCCCTCGCCTGGGATCCGGGGGCGGGGTGTAGAAAGCAGAGGTGGGTTGGGAGAGGAGGGCGGGGCGGGGCGAAAGCGAGGAGGGGGCGTGGGTAGGCTAATAAGTTGTCACGGGGTCGAAGGGGCCGCCGGGAGCGGCCGCTACGGCCGATCCCCGGGGCGCGGCGGGGCTCGGCGGCCGCGGCAGCCGTCGGGGCGGCGCGGGCGAGTGCGGGGAGCGGAGCGCGGAGCGGAGCGCGAGGGCGGCGCGGAGCATGGTGGTGTGTCCGTGCGTTGAGTGCGGTGCGGGAGGCGTGTGGAGCGTGGTGTGGGGGCGCGGTGGCATCGCTTCTCGGCCTTTTGGCTAAGATCAAGTGTAGTATCTGTTCTTATCAGTTTAATATCTGATACGTCCTCGATGAGAGGACTTTATATTAAACGGATTTTTGGTGCCGGGAGTTGGACCCGGAGCTTGCTCCCTCCGCTCCGCGCATCGTCCCGGTATTGCAGTGCTTCCGGGCACGGTGCCCCGCCGCCCGCGGCGGCTCTCTGCTGGGTTAACGATAGATGGAGCGGAGTTTTCCCCCGTCCCTGTGTCCGCAGGCGCTTCCCCCCCGTTCCCCCACGCCCATGTCCCGCGTGGAGCGCCGGGTACAACCCGCCTCCTGCTGCCAGCACAGGCACGAGCTCCAATTCCTGCAAATCCCCCATCTTTAATACCGGAAGTTCAGCGCCCAAAAAAATCCTTGACGGTGGGGGGTGGGCTGCGAGGGGCCGGCACGTTAATGACATCACTGCCTTCTCTTACGTCGTCGAGGGGCTTGCAGCGTCCCTCACGCTCCTTATCCAGGTCTGGTCCTCCTCGGCCCGGCTGCCGCCGTCCTTCAGGGCCCTACGGGGCGTCCCCCGAAAATGGCTTCCGTCTCGGAGCTCCACTCGGGGTCGTTGCGTCGCAGGAGCGGCAAGGGGCCCTCCCTGCGCCGCTGCGCCAGCAGCCGCGCGGTCAGGAGGCACCAGAGGAAGACGTTCACCCAGGCCGACGCCTGCGGGGCCGGGGAGGGCGTCGGGGTGGCACGCGACACGGGGGCCACGTGCTACCGGCGTCACCTCCCTCCCCGCTTTCTCTGCCAGAGCCGGCGGGGTGGTTCCCCACGCCACGGGGACGCGCGGCTGTAGCGGCAACCGCTTTCCCGCGGATACGGTGTGTCCCCCGGCCCCCCGCGCGTGCGGCGCTCCGCCGCGCATCCCGCCCGCCTCACCTGCGCGCTGTAGAGGTTGCTGTAGAAGCGGGTTGGGCTGTAGGACGCCCACGGCCTGCGCTCAGCCTCCTGGCAGCTGCGGGGATGGGGAAGAGCCGGCGTGAGGGGTGGGCAGAAGCCGGGGGGTCCCTGGGAAAGGCTGTTTCTCTCTGTGGGACCCCCCTCGCCCCCCGGGGAAGGCGGCTGCTACCTGGCCAGGCTCTTGCTCTGCTGGATGGAGGCGCAGAGAGCGTCCATGCCCACGCGGAGGATGCAGGCTGAGATGAGGAGGAAGAAGAGGATGACAGCAGCCATGACCAGGGCGACGTTGAGCCAGGTGCGGTCCCTGCAAGAAAGGGGAGCGGCGTCAGCGGCGCGGGGCTTCGGGGGGCACCCCCAGCCCCGCCACCCCCGGCTCACCACGGGGCCTCGTCGGCGCAGCAGCCGTAGATGCCGTAGAGCAGCGAGGAGAAGCAGTACAGGGCCACCACGACGGAGACGGCCGAGACGAAGTAGCAGAGCGAGATGTGGCTGAAGGACTTGGGCACCAGCGCGGTCCCGTTCCAGCTCACCGTGCCGTAGAGGATGCACCATCCTCCGAACTCTCCCTTGCGAACAGGAGGCCATCGTGGGGGGGCTGCTGCTCGATGACGCCCACCCCCTCCCCAGGCACCCACGGGGAGCCACGCTCAGCCCCAGCCGGACAGACCGGCGAGGCGAGGTGGAGGAGGAGGAGGAGAAGCATTGGGCGAGGAAGGAAGCCCAAACCGCCCCGGCTGACTCCTGTGCTCACATGATGTGCCGGAGGCCACGGGACGGGCAGGGGGTTCAGCCAGCCCCCCCCCCGCCTCCCACGGTGCCACCCGCCTGCGTCCTGGCTGCCCATAGCACGCGGTGCCCAAAACCGGGGGGGGGGGTGGCACAGGAATTGGGGAGGGGGGCGGCCAGGACAGACCCAGCCAAGGCAGGAGCGGGACGGGGCTCCCCGGGGCGGCAGCGCAGACCCCCA
Source organism: Phaethon aethereus (assembly GCF_964289735.1). Classification (NCBI taxonomy): domain Eukaryota; kingdom Metazoa; phylum Chordata; class Aves; order Phaethontiformes; family Phaethontidae; genus Phaethon; species Phaethon aethereus. The sequence goes on along the minus strand of NC_138613.1, from coordinate 156,824 downwards.
CCGGCAGCCTGGGGCGCGGGGGGGCGAACGCAGGGAGCCGTGGGGCAAGGAGGGGGGTGAAGCCGCTGTGCCCCCGTCCCGCGCCCGTCCGCTCCCACCTGCGCTGGGCAACGGGGCCAGCCCCCTCCCGCGCCGGTACCTGTGCCACGGTGAGGGCCGAAGCGCAGACGATCCCGCAGAGGAAGGCGGCTCCGTGGAGGGCCAGTTCCGCCAGCTGCAGGACGGACACCGCCATCTTCCGTCCCCCCTCCCTGCTCAGCCCGGCCTCCTCCGCCCCACCCCGCCCCGGCAGCACGGGGCCGGGCTGTGCCGCAGCACCATTCCGGCAGCACCGCCGCAGCCCAGGGCTCTGGCCGCTGCCGTCCCGCTCTGCCCCGGTGTCGTGTCCTGTCGCAGCTGGTGGCTCTGCTCAGCCCCACGGCTCCCCCCCCCCCCCGAACAGCTCCTATCCCCAGCCTGCTCGGCGCTGGCGCCGGCCACCCATCCATCCGCCCAGCCGCGGCGAACGCCGCCAGCACCGATGCCGGTGGTTTCACCAGGATGGCCGCGACCCACTGACCTGCTCCATCCCTTCTCGGCACCGCTGGGCCGCCGCCACTTCGGCTTTGCCCATGAGGGGATGGATGCTGTCTGCCTCCTGCCGCCGCCACGGCGGGGACACAAGTGTACCGGCCGCGCCGCGGCAGCTACAAACCCCCCGCACCGCGCAGCAGATGCCTCTTTATTAACCGCCGGACACGCTACAGCGACGGGCTGCCGCTGGCGGCACCCACAGACCCCCACGCCGAGAGGCACGCCGGCTTGGTGCCGATGCTGACGGGGGGCGAGGGCCGGGCCCCCGCCTCAGAGGAGGAGGTGGAGGGAGTACTCGGCGCGTGGCCACCGCCGGGCCGGCCGGCTGGTGCGGCCGATCATGGGCAGCTTCTGGGCGTAGCGGGAGACGTGGCCGGGTCCGTGGTGCTGCGGGAAGCTGGTCTGGAACAGGCGGCCCTGGCAGCGCCGGCCGGCTTGGCGACCCGCGATGATGAAGCTGAAACGCGGGGCGCCGCGGGGCGCAAAGCGGCATTTCTGGAAGACCTCGCGGGCGCCTGGGCGGTGGCCGGGCTGCCGGGGAGCCCCGCGGGGCCGGGCCAGGCTGGCCGGGCGGTGTAGTGCCGGCCGGCCGGCCGGCGGCTCGCCCCGCGGGCTCTCCTCCTCCCGCGGGCTCACCGTGGCACTGGCCGTCAACTGCGGCATCTTGCGCGCCGTCCCCTCGCCCCCGAAGGCCGGCGGTTCCTTCCGGGCACCCTCGGGGGTGCCGGGGGGCGGCAGGGCAGCTGGTGGCAGGCCCGTGCCGAAACGGGCGGCCAGGCTGTCACCGAAGAAGTCGTAGAGCTCGTGGTACATGTCGTGTAAGGAGAGCGGGGGCGGCACGGGGGCCGCGGACGAGGGGTGGCCCCCGCCGCCCCCCAACTGCAGCAGAGGCCGGCTGAGGCCGAAGCCCGCCTCGGCCTGGGGGTCCTGCTTGGGGCTGTGCCGTGGCGAGCCCTCCGGCCGCGGGCTGGCCCCGGCCGCCGCTGTGGGCGCCTGCTGCGCCTTCATCTTCAGCAGACGCTCGACAGCCACCTGGGAGGGGGAGAAAACGGTGCTGGCAGCGGGGGCCGCGTGCCCCTCGCCCGCCCGGGCCCCCGGCCCGCGCTCCCTCGGCAAGACGAGCCGCTCACCAGGATGGCACCGTAGACCTTGTGCCCGTCGGCCTTGACCTGGGCGTTGGAGACCGAGTAGTCGTCCAGCACCGCTTGCAGGTTGGCCCAGTACGTGGGGAGATGGGGGTAAAGCACCCGCTCCACTGCCTGCGGAAGAGACAGACGGACAGACGGACGGGCAGGCAACAGCACGGGGCAGTTGGGGGCCGCGGTGCGGCAACGCCGTGTCCCCCCTCACCCTCACCTTCCATCCCAGGGCGTGCAGCCCCACCACCGCGCCGTAGTGGGAGCAGAGCGGGCGCACGGGGTCGGCCAGCACCTTCTGCAGCGAGAGCAGGATTTGGTGGTACAGGCCGCTCACCAGGTCCCCGTGGGTCCTGCGGGCGACGCGGCAGACGCTCCAGTCCCCGCCGCGACGGGGGCACGGCGGCGGCTCCCCGCCCCGCTCCCCAGCCCCAGGGAGGGTCCTCCCACCAGAAGATGCGGCTGAGCAACATGGCGGCGTAGTCGCGCAGCGTCCAGTGGTCGTTGAGGGGGTTGATGGAGGCGGCCAGCGGCTCCAGCGCGCAGTACATGACGCTGGCGATCAGGCTGCGGACGTAGGAGCCCAGGCAGAGGTAGGGGTTCTGGATCAGGCTGCGAGCGATGTGCAACAGCCGGTTCAGCTGTTCCAGGTCGTGGCTCACCGATTTTACCTGCCGGCAGGGCACCGGGGCCGGGCTCAGCCGGGAGCTGACCCCACCGCCCAGGCTCCTAGACCCCCGGACCGTCCCACGCTCACCCCGCTGACCACGTAGACGAAGTAGGGCAGGAGAGCGGCGATCTTGGAGTTGGTCTGCAGGTCCTGCAGGGCCACCTGCGGGCGAGGACGCCGGCCACACGGAGGGGGTCAGCCCCACTCAGGTGTGCTCAGGATGGCGGGGGGGGGCTCCCCCTGCCCCACACCACCTTCATTAGCTGGGGGTCATCGCCCAGCACCGCCCGGGTGACGTGCTGGTAGTACTTGAGCAGGTCGTCTGTCAGCGTAGAGACAGCGCTGGGCACTACGGCGGGGGGGGAACACATGACACGTCACCCCAAGGGCCAGCCCCGGCCCCGCCGGGGGGAGGACGAGCCCCCCACGACCTGGCGACACCCCCATCTCTCCTTACCGGCTCCCTGTGGCTCCAGGTTGCCTTTTCCATCCAGGTAGGAGACGTGCACTGCAAGAGAGTGCGGCGGTGGCGATGAGTGCCCTGCCTGCACGCTGCCCGCACCGCGGTCAGGCAGGAGCGGGGTGCCGGGGGCTGGGAGGTAGACCCCTCACCTCGCACGGCCGTCTCAGCGCAGCCCTTGGGGATGTTGGTGGCCAGGGCCAGCTCCACCAGGTTGACCTCTCGGTCCTCCTGGAAGTACAGCTCGCCCTCCTTGATGGCCCGGAAGGGCAGCGCGTCCTGGGAGCCGTAGCCGCACACCGCCTGGGGGGACACTGTGGTGGCACCCCCCAAACCAGCACCCCCCAGAGACACACCACCCCATGGGGACCCTGAGCACGGAGTGTGCTGCTGGGCCCGGCGCTGGGGACGCAGCCCCACCGGTGTCCCCAGCCCCACGGGGGGGGAGGAAGGTAGCGGGGACCCCCCCGCCCCGGTTCTGGTCCCCTCACCTCGACATTGCTCCAGCGCAGCGCCCGATTGAAGTCCTCCACGGTGAGTTTGCGTCGCCGCGTGTGTTTCATGAACTGGGAGCTGTTCTGCGGGGGCGGCACCGTCACCGGGACCGGCACCGGGACCGGCACCGGGACCAAGGCCGGGACTAAGGCCAGGCCCGCGCCGCGCCGCCCCGCCGGCCGTACCTGCGTGGCCTCCCGCAGCCGGTAGCAGACGTCTTCGGCTAACAACGCCGCCACCTCGTCGCTGAGCTCCAGCCCGGTGCTCTCCGCCATCAACCGCACCGACTCCCGCGGCAGCTCCACGAACCGCCGCTCCTCCCGCTCCGACATGGCTGCGCGCCCTCCCGCCGGGCCACGCCCACTGAGGGCGGAGACATGCAAATCAAAACGCACGGAAAGGGTGTCCGTTGGGCTACGCCTACTGAGGGCGGATACATGCAAATTATACTGGCTAAAGGGCTGCTGGGAGTCCCCCTTTGCGGCCGATCCCCGGGGCGCGGCGGGGCTCGGCGGCCGCGGCAGCCGTCGGGGCGGCGCGGGCGAGTGCGGGGAGCGGAGCGCGGAGCGGAGCGCGAGGGCGGCGCGGAGCGTGGTGGTGTGTCCGTGCGTTGAGTGCGGTGCGGGAGGCGTGTGGAGCGTGGTGTGGGGGCGCGGTGGCATCGCTTCTCGGCCTTTTGGCTAAGATCAAGTGTAGTATCTGTTCTTATCAGTTTAATATCTGATACGTCCTCGATGAGAGGACTTTATATTAAACGGATTTTTGGTGCCGGGAGTTGGACCCGGAGCTTGCTCCCTCCGCTCCGCGCATCGTCCCGGTATTGCAGTGCTTCCGGGCACGGTGCCCCGCCGCCCGCGGCGGCTCTTTGCTGGGTTAACGACAGATGGGTGGCGGCGACGCCGGGCGGGTGCGGGTATCGCCTGGGGAGCGGCCGCGGGGCGCGTCTGCTGCTGCGCTTGCTCTCTTCCCCCGCCCGCCGGGGCCGCTTTTCCGGGGCTCTTTCCCCTTCGTGCGGGGGTTCCTTGACGTGCGGAAACGAGCTCCACAACCCGAAAGCGTTACGAAGCCGGTATGTTTATTGCGGCGCCGGACGCGTGGGGGATGGCTCCTCCTAACACGCGTGCGCCGAAACAGAAGTTCATCCTTTATCTCCCTTAAAGACGTGAATAGTCACACGTTTTCCAAGAAATCGCCGCCTCCTCGCTTATCCGCTGCATTCACGTAACGCTGGCGTTGCAAAACTGCACCAGGCGCGCGCGGGGTCTCGGGTGGTCGTCGGGGGTCGTTTGGGGAGTCAGCCCCCCCGCTCCTTTTTCCCCTCTGTGCTCACGGGTCTCTCCAGGATAATTTCTTCTCCTTGGACGTTCGCCCCTCCTGTTGTCCAGTCGCGCGGTTCCTCCTTCTCATCCTGGTCTGCCCGCCTGTCCCTACGCGCAAGGTCAGGATCTCTTTGGACTCTTTAGGCTCTCGGTCCTCGCTCTTAACTCCGGTTTTAATTTTCGTGCGGCCGGCTTTCCTCGTGACTAACCGCTGGCACACCGGTACAGTGTTACGCTGAGGAAATGCAGCCTACGGGCTACGGGAGTAGGCGTTAAACGTAATCAGTCATTAGGCTAAAGAGTGCCAGAGTGACGTCCGACGCATCATGTCATCGATAACCTTCCCTGGAAGTTAAGAGTTGATTTAGTGACACGTGCTGAAACCTTGTAATTGTTTTAGACCTTTGTTTCGCTTCCAGCCCGAAGTGCACCCGGGTCCCCTGACGTGACCCGCTCCCGGCGGGCCCCGCCGCCCCGCGGCCCCCGGCGATGCTCCCTGGCTCCCGCAGCGGCGGCGTTTCCCGCGGCGGGGCGGGGCATGCAAATGAGCGGGCGGGGCGGTGGGGGCGTAAGTCGGCGCCGGGGAAGGGGCGTGGCGCGTAGCAAAGGGAGTGCGGGTCGTGCGCGTGCAGCACCTGGCGGGGGCGGGGCTGGTGCAGCCTGAGGGCGTGGTTATGGGAAGAAGGCAGGTTTGCGCGCGAAGGGGCCGCCGGGAGCGGCCGCTACGGACGATCCCCGGGGCGCGGCGGGGCTCGGCGGCCGCGGCAGCCGTCGGGGCGGCGCGGGCGAGTGCGGGGAGCGGAGCGCGGAGCGGAGCGCGAGGGCGGCGCGGAGCGTGGTGGTGTGTCCGTGCGTTGAGTGCGGTGCGGGAGGCGTGTGGAGCGTGGTGTGGGGGCGCGGTGGCATCGCTTCTCGGCCTTTTGGCTAAGATCAAGTGTAGTATCTGTTCTTATCAGTTTAATATCTGATACGTCCTCGATGAGAGGACTTTATATTAAACGGATTTTTGGTGCCGGGAGTTGGACCCGGAGCTTGCTCCCTCCGCTCCGCGCATCGTCCCGGTATTGCAGTGCTTCCGGGCACGGTGCCCCGCCGCCCGCGGCGGCTCTCTACTAAGTCAAGAATAGTATTAAGGGGCTCGGGACTGCGGCTCCTGTCTTACCCGCTCGCTGCTGTGTCGCGGCCCCGTCTCTCCCCGGCGACCCCGAGCTGCGAGACTATGGGCCCGGCCCGGGGAGACGATTATTTCGTTATCCGGCAAAATGAAAAATAGTCCGAGAAGGCGGAAACTCGCCGCGAGGACGCGGGAGCAGCCACTGACGGGGCCGAGGAGGAACCAGCAAAACCGGCTGGGAAAGGAAAAAAAAAAGCGTCGGAAAATAGGGGACAACGTCATTTAGTGCCGCCCGCTGCTCTCTCGTGTCGCTAATCATGGAAAAACGACTCGCTTTCTGCCCACAAGGCGGCCTCTCTCCAAGCACCGAGCTGCGTGAGCTCTGCCCCCCGGCCAGACTCCGCGCTCGGCCCGGGGCGCGGTTACACCCTGGGAGGCAGCCGGGTGATTACAATTAGTCCCAATTACACCCCTGCTTGCCCTCGAGTACCTTCCGTGGCGATAACAGTATTTGGTGGCTGAAAGCTCTGGTTTAAGTTCAGCCACTCCCGGTGACGGAAAACAAACCGCCCGTGACGGCTTCCAGCTGAAGCGGCCGCCTCCCCGGAATGGACAGGCAGACAGACGGACACCCCGTGCCAACCCCGAACTGCGCCGTTATCACGGAAACGGCGGGGGGGGGGGAAGGGGAGACAAAAGAACTTACTAATTCTGTCGTTAACCCAGCAAAGCGCCGCCGCGGGCGGCGGGGCACCGTGCCCGGAAGCACTGCAATACCGGGACGATGCGCGGAGCGGAGGGAGCAAGCTCCGGGTCCAACTCCCGGCACCAAAAATCCGTTTAATATAAAGTCCTCTCATCGAGGACGTATCAGATATTAAACTGATAAGAACAGATACTACACTTGATCTTAGCCAAAAGGCCGAGAAGCGATGCCACCGCGCCCCCACACCACGCTCCACACGCCTCCCGCACCGCACGCAACGCACGGACACACCACCACGCTCCGCGCCGCCCTCGCGCTCCGCTCCGCGCTCCGCTCCCCGCACTCGCCCGCGCCGCCCCGACGGCTGCCGCGGCCGCCGAGCCCCGCCGCGCCCCGGGGATCGGCCGCAGCGGCCGCTCCCGGCGGCCCCTTCGACCCCGTCGACAACTTATTAGCCTACCCACGCCCCCTCCTCGCTTTCGCCCCGCCCCGCCCTCCTCTCCCAACCCACCTCTGCTTTCTACACCCCGCCCCCGGATCCCAGCGCCCAGGCCTCCCCTCGCCCCTTTCTCTCGCAACCTGATTGGTCTGCTCCGCGCCGCAATTTGCATTGGCTCCGCCCCAACCCCCGCGCAAACACACCAGCAGGTTTGCCCGCTCCCGCCGCCGTTTTGCAGAAGACGCGGCGCCAGCCATCTCATTGGCCCGACGACGCCCCGCCCACACGCACGCCCCGCCCACCTCCCCGGGACCCGCCGGGGCACCCGCCCGCCCCCGCTTCACCCCCGGGGCCGGGAGGCCGAAGGGCGGCAGCTCCGGCTCCCGCCGCATGAGCGGGGCTCCAGGCGGAACGGAGCCGGACGGGCCGCGACAGTTCACGTGGAAGGGACCGGACGCTCCCGGGCCGACCCGGCGCTACCGCCCGGTGCGAAGGGCTTCGGCCGAGCGCCGCTGGAACGCCGCCCGGCAGCGCCGCCATCAACCGCGCGTCCGGCTGACCGCGGGCTCGGAGGCCCCGCGTTCTCCCACTGCTCGCACTACGGATCGCGCGACGCGTCTCCCCCAGCAAGACCCCACGCAGGACGCGGCTGCAGAACAGACCTTTTACTGCAAAAGCTCCGGCTCTAGAGAACTGGCGGGGGCTCTGCCCGGGCCGGGGGCTGCGGGCCCCGCCGGCCCAGGCGCCGCTGCACGGCGGTGGGCAGGAACCCCCGCACGAAGTGGAAAAAGTCCCGGAAAAGCGGCCCCGGGGGGGCCGGGGAAGGGACCAGGCGCAGCAGCACACGCGCCTCCCGCCTCCCGCCAGCCACCCGGGCACTGGCCTCGAACCGCAGCAGCGGCTCCAGCGGCCGCCCGGCTCCCTCCCGCTGCACGATGGCCTCCGTCACTGTCTGCTCCAGCTCCAGCTCGGCGCCGCCCGGCCCCTCGGGGCCATCACCCTGCTGCAGCTGCCGGCGTACGCGGCGGCGGCCTGTCCACACGCGGTGCCAGACGGCGCAGCTCCAGTTTGCCGTCTCCTCGGGGATGTTTGTCCGCGGCTTCTTCCCGCCTGGGAGCGCAGTGCCATTTGTCACCTCGGGCAGGCGACGCTTGGAGCCCACGGATGCTGGCTCTGCTGCAGTCGGCTCCTCCGTGTCTGGTCCCACAGGCACCTCTTCAGACAGCACCGAGTCCCCCGGGAGCCCAGACTCTTCACTGGGAGCACTGGGCGGCTTCCCTGCGGTGCAGCTGCACTTCAGGACCTCCCTCAGCACGAACGCGATGGCGGCGCAGACCTCCCAAAACCAGGGTCCACGACCACCAGGCTCATGGCAGAGCTGCTGGGAGCTGCCAGCTGCGTCCAAGGGAATGGTGATGAGGAAAGCGCCGGCGCTCGTCGCTCCCGGCTCCACCGCGCCCGGCTGGAAAAGCCGCGTCAGCCCCCAGGCTCGGCCTTTGCTGGATTTGCGGCGGTACTGCAGGCTGCGGCAATACTTGGCCGCATCGCGGCAACAGCGCTCAAAGCGCAACGCCGTTTTCTCGTTGACGTTGGCTGCCACGTTGTGGCTCAGCTCGAAGGGGTCCTGCAGGTTGAGGGGTCCCAGCTTCAGCCCCTCGCCGGCCTCGGGAGCGGTGGATGGCGGCAGCGGCAGCGCCCGGCCTTCCCGCAGTGAGATCACCTGCCCCGGGAAGTCGAAGTCGCCAAAGACACGGAAGAAGTCGGCCAGCAGCGAGCCTGCGGGAGCAAGGGCTGAGGGCAGCGCCAGGATCCCAGGACCCCCCCCGGACCCCTGGCCGGCACTTACAGGGACTCTCGGTGTTGGTGCTGGGCTCCAGTGATGCCACGTCCCGGGGGAAGCTGCAGTCCCATCCGCTCACGACGGTGCGGTCCTCGTCTCCTGGAGCAGAGCGAGTGCTGAGAGGAGCACCGGCACAGCAGGACCTGTGCAAAAGGGGACGGACAGATGGACAGACAAGACAGAGAGACCCTACCTGCCAAATCATGCAGCCGGGCGACGGTGGGCAGCACAGGGGGGCTGCGCGTCTGCAGGAAAAACAGCACCAGCAGCGTCAGGGCGTAGTTGTTGAGGAGGGGTCCTCCCCCGGCGGGGTTTCCTGGGAGAGACGGTGTCAGAACCGTGCCGTGCTCGCCGATGGGCCGGGGACATGGCTGTGGGCGCCCTTGCCCACCCTCACCTGCCAGGCCCTGCTGCTTGGCCCAGAGCCGCACTGCGTAGACCAGCGGCCGCACACGCTCGTCCGCCTCGGCACAAAGCTGCAGGAATCGGGTGTTGAGGAGCGCCAGCCTGCGGGGACAGAGGCGTCACGGGAGGATGCATCACCGGAGAGGAGAGGGTCCCCCCAGCACCCGCCCTGGGGTCCTGCGCCCCCCAGACCTGTTGTCGACAGAGATGTCACCCGCCAGCCCCGACTGCTTGTGGCAGAACTTGACGACGGGGCGGCGGGCGGTGGGCACGGCCCGGACACGGCGCACGCCCGGCACGCAGCGCCACAGCACGGTCGCCACCAGCTCCAGCACCTCTGGCGCTGGTGTCGCTGTCAAGTCGATGTCGCTCAGGATGGAATCCTCTGCGCCGGCCCCAGGGGTGTCTCGTGTTGATGCCTGGAGGGATTTGGTCGGCTCCAAGTCCAGGAGCAGGTCCAGATCGCAGCCACGGGTATCGAAGCCATTGACGGAGGAGCCAAAGGGCACGACGGCGCAGCCTGGGTGGGGAGAGACGGAGGGACGTTGTCATGTCACGTGCTCACACGAGAGATGCAGCCGCGCGGGGCACAAGGAGGAGACTCACTGGGGAAGAACTCGGTGAAAACCTCCTGGAAGAGCGTGACCAGGAGGTGCCGCACGTGGCGCTCGTCCTCGCTTAGCTCCAGCAGCCCCACCAGCTGTGACATTTGGGCGTCCACCTGCAGGGACCGGTGTCACCGGCAGTCCTGGGGTGCATCTCCCCAACCCCGGCAAAGTCCAGCCTCCCCCCCCCCGAAGAGCCCCAAAGTCACCCATGGTCTCCAGTGGGATCCCCACCCCCAGGAGAGCCCCAGGACCTACCCCCAAATCCCCAGGAGAGCCCTGCAAGCCTCCAGAAGAGCCTTTGGATCCCCCAAAACCCCTGGGACGCCATCCAAACCCCAGGAGGGCCTCAGGGCCCCCCCGGTAAACTCCCTGGGGCCCCATCCCAAACCTCCAGGACCCCCTCTAAACTCCTAGGAGAGCTTCGGGACTTCCCCTCAACCTCCCTGGAGCCCCGCAAAGCCCTGGGAGAACCTCGGAGCCCCTCCGCCCCCGCAACTCACATCTGAGGCCTGCCAAAGGGCCTGCTCCAGCCGCCCTGGGCTCAGGGGCTCCCGGCGGGGGCTGCGCCCCGAGGGGCCGTAGGCGAAGACCTTCTGCTCCCGAGGGCGGACGCGGAGCCGGTGCCCAGACAGGCTGTGCTGGGGCTCCGCCAGCGCCCGCTCCCGACCCGCGGTGTCCCGCAGCTCCACGATGGCGTAAGCGCCCTGCGAGGGGGACACACGCACCCCGTCAGCCCCAACCCGGTGCCTCCGTCCCGTCCCAGCCCCCCAGCCCGCCTCCACCTTCTCCTTGTCCATCACGACCGCCGCCACGTCCCCGAAGGCCCCGAAGTACTCGGCGAGCTCTGCACCCGAGGTGCCGCGGGCGAAGCCGCTAACGAAGAGGCTCCGCTGCTCCTGGGCCTGGCGCTCGGCCCGCAAGCTCCGCAGCCGCTGGTGCTTCTTCCCCCGCAGATGATCCGCCAGGCTCGGCCCTGCGCAAGGGGAGGGGGATTCCGCCATCATCCGGTGCCCCGGAGCCCCCCTCCCACTCCCCTCCCTGCCACCGGGGCACCCGCACTCACGGTTGGCCGCGGAGATCTGGCACAGGCGGCAGCGGAACCCACCCCGCGGTAGCGCCTCCACGTCAGGGTCCGCCAGCGGGTCGGGGGCCGGGCCGGAGCCCACCTCCATGCTCGGGTCGGGGTCGGGGTCCGGGCCGGTGCCCGCGTCCGTGGCTGGGCCGGGACCGGGGTCCGGGCCGGTGCCCGCCCTCCCCACACCACCACCGTCCTCCCGCGCCCGTTTCCCTCAGGGAACCTCCCCCGGAAGTGGTCCGTCCCGCCCAGATTCCCCGGGAAACTTCCGCCAGAAGCCGTCCGTCCCGCACCCAGTTCCCCCAGAAACGCGACCCCAGCATAAGCGTTCCGGCCGGAGCCCGCCCCACTCCCCCCCGGCCCAGGGTCTCCGCCTCCTCGCCCCCGGTGCCGGTTGTTGCGTCCCAGTGAAGAAAAATCGTCGGTTTTATTTCTTGTCGCTACAGAACCGGGACAGCCCGAGATACAAAACCGGGGGCGTTGCTCCACGTACAAAAGGGGCCCGCGGGGATCGGGGGGGGGGGCAGCGGGGGGGCTCCAGACCGGTACCCGGCCCAGCCCCGGGCCCGCCCCCCCCCGCGGTTTCTATGGAAATAAAAAAAATACAAAAGGGGCCCGGCCCGGTGGCTGGGGGGGGGAAGGGAGGGTCAGTCCTCGAGGACGATGGGCTCTGAGGTGCTGGCGGGGTGTGGGGGGCAGAGGGTGCCAGGGCCCCCCCGGGCCGCAGGGGCAGCCCCGGCTTCACCTTGAGGGGCAGGTTGGGGCGGCGGGCGGCGCGGCGGAGCTCCAGGTGCGTCAGCGCCTTCCGCAGCGCCCTGGTGGTGGCGGGGGGAGGGAGGACGGGGGGTCAGCGGCAGCCCACAGCCACCCCCCGCTCCGCCCCGTGGCCCCGCAGGGCCTCCCCCACGAGCCCCCCCGCCCCGCACCTGGTGTCCTTGGTGGCCACGAAGACGACAGGGTTGGGGGCGTCCGCGGGGTTCAGCTTCTGGCGCTTGCTGGCGGGGGGGGGCCCGGTGCGCAGCCCCGCCGCCAGGGCGCGCCCGTTGGCCGAGAAGGGGAGGCCCGAAGCCCCCACCTGCGCGGCAGCGTCAGGCCCCGCCCCTCCGCCAATCGCACCCCGCCCCTCTCGCCCTCTGCCAATCACACCCCGCCCCTCTCGCCCTCTGCCAATCACACCCCGCCCCTCTCGCCCTCTGCCAATCACACCGCCTCGCCCCCGCCCACAGGAGCCGTCAGTTACCCCAGAGACCGCCCCAGCCCCAGCGCGTCTCATTCCCTTGTCAATCAAGCCAGCCCCCGGCTCTTCCCCACCAATCACGGCCAGCTCCATTACCGCAGGCCCCGCCCCCTGCCAATCACACCAAACGCCCCAACCCACCTCTTTTCCCAGGCCCCGCCCCCTGTCAATCACCAGCCCCCGTCAATCACCCCAGACCCCCCCACAAGAAGCCCAACCTCCTTCCCCCAGGCTCCATCCCCTGTCAATCACCCCACGCTCCACCCCCAGCCCCCTTCCCACAGGCCCTGCTCCTTGTCAGTCACAGGGAGACCCCGCCCCCCCCGTCCCCATACCGGGGGGTGGTGGCCCTCGCCGCCCCCTCGTAGCCCCCCAGCGCCCCGTACCCGTACCCGGGGGGGGCGGTGGCCCTCGCCGGCCCCCTCGTAGCCCCTCTTGCCCACCAGCCCCGCCAGCCCCCGGCTCTGGCTGAGCTGGTTCCGGTTGATGGGGGTCTTGGTGCCACGCGGCGTCTTCGGCTTCAGGGGGGCCTGTGCCGCTGGGGGGCGGGGGGACAGGGGGTCAGGGGCTGCCCCACGGCTCCCCCCCAGCCCCACAGGACCACCCTGCTGCCCCACAGCTCCCAGGAAGAGCTCCAGCATCCAGCCCCCGCACCCCACCCCCAGGCTGGGGACCCTGTGTGCCCCCCGATGCCCCACACCCCCGGAGACCCCTTCCCCGCGCCCCCCAGGGCTGGGCCCACAGCCCCTCGCATCCCCCAGCCACTCCCCACGTCCCCCAGCCCCGCTGGGGCCAGGCCCCAGAGCCCCGGGGACCCCCCCCCAACGTCCCCCAGCCCCGCTCGGGCCAGGCCCCCACACCCCCGGGGACACCCCCGTGCCCCCCAACCCCTTACCCAGCTCCTTGACGATGGCGGCGAGGGGCAGCCGGGCCAGCGGGTGGATCTTGAGGGGAGCCTTGGCGGCCTTGGGCAAGCGGATGGAGCCTGCGGCGAGGGAGAGGAAGGTGAGGAGGAGGAAGAGGAGGGCGCAGCCCCGCGTCGCCCTCCCCGCCGCCGCTTACACTCGGCCTTGATGGCGTTGGCGTTGATGGGGGCGTAGGGGCGGCGGGCGGCGCGGCGCGGCTGCAGGACGTCGCGGCAGAGGCGGCGCGCCAGGCGGGTGAGGCGGGTGGTCTGCAGCAGGAAGGTCTGGCGGTTCTTGGCCAGCAGCTTGGCCCGGCTGGCGCTGGTGGTGTACGGGGAGAGGCTCTGCGCTTCGGGGCGCGAGAGGTGACCCCGAGAGTGCGGCTCCTGCGGGGACGGAGGGGGGTCAGGCAGGGGGGTGGGGGGCTCTGCACACACCCCCCCCCGCCGGCCCCGGGGCTCACCGAGGCGCTGCGGGCCGCTCCCTCCAGCTGCGTGGGGGTCTTCAGCCCCCCGTACTTCTTCCAGTAGATCCAGCACGAGGCGCAGAGGCGGCACTGCATGTTGGGGGGGCCCCAGGCGTACCACTGGGCAGACTGGGTGGCTGTGGGGTGGGGGGACGGGGTGTGCTGCGGGTGGGTGTGGAGACCCCTGCCCGGGGTGGGCGCGGAGACCCTGCGGCTCCGCTGCCCTCCAACACACCCATCCTGCGCCCCCCATCCTGCCCCCCTAACCCCTCTACAGCCCTTTCTCCTCCTGCCCCACTGCTGCCCGGGACCCCCTCCCGCCCCTATAGCACCCCAGTGCTGCCCCTGCCCACCCCCGCCCCTATAGCACCCCACTGCAGTCTGTGCCCCCCCTCCCGCCCCTATAGCACCCCACTGCTGCCCGTGCCCCCCCTCCCGCCTCTATAGCACCCCACTGCTGCCCATGTCCCCCTCCGGCCCCTGTAGCCCCCCATTGCCTCCAGCCTGTCCCCCCCCCAACCACTCCCCACATACCCCCTGCTTCTGCTGCCCTCAGCCCCCCCCCCTTCCTACCCCAGACCCAGCGGTGCCCCCCACCCCGGGAACCGCCCCCCACGGCGTCCCCCCAAGCCCCAGGACCCCCCCCGCGCCCCCCAAGGCCCCCTCCCCACTGACTGTGGCAGCTCTCGCAGGTCAGCCCCTTCTGGAAGCCGGCACCGTTCATGCCGGGTTTGGAGCCCACCGAGATGATCTGGTTGGGGTTCGGCTTTGTGCTGCGGAAAAAGGGGGTCAGGGGGGGCCGGGGGGGTCCCGTCGTCCCCCCCCAGGGCCCAGGAAGGGGCCCAGGCCCCCCCAGGAGCACCCCCTCCCCAACTCACTAGGTAGGGATGTAGACCTGCTTCAGCTTGCTGTCCGCCTCCGCTGCCTTCAGCCTCTTCTGCGAGCAGAGACGAGGGTAAGACGCGGGGGCAGGCGCAGTGGGGGGCTGGCTGCAGCCCCCGACCCGCAGCAGCACCCCCCGACCCGCAGCAGCCCCCCCCCTTACCTGCTGGATGTAGCGGTCGGTGGTTTTCCACATGTAGTAGAACTGGACGATGCTGGCGAGTGACTTCCAGGGCAGCTACGGGGAGAGAGGAGGGGAGCGAGTCCTCGCACCGAGGCGGGGGTCCTTCACCCCCTGTGTCCCGCCCCCTGCGCCCACCCCCCTCCCCGACTCACGAAGTCCTGCCGGATGTCATTGAAGTCCTTCCCGTACTTCTCCAGCGCCTCCTCGAAGAGCATAGCCTCGGAGGCCGACCACTCCTCCATCTCGTCGCGGCACAGCACCGGCCCCCCCTGCGGCACCAGCGTCGACATCGCCTTGGCCAGGTCGTAGCCGTTGCGCTGCAGCGTGTCCATGGCGTGGAACTGGGGACACGGGGGGAACGCAGAACGGTGAAGGGGGGGTGGAATGAGGAGGAGCATCCCCGCCACAGAGTCAGGGTCTCCCCGGCCCCCCCAAATCTCACCAGCGTGATGTCCCGGGAGGCGGCGGCGGCGCTCATGTGCAGGCTGGGCTGCCGGATGGAGCTGCTGCAGTCCAGGGCGCGCGCGAAGGTCCCGACGGCTCTGGGGGTGGACGGCGCAGGGACGGGGGGGCGTCAGCAGGGGCCCCCCACGTCCCCCCAGCACTCCCTGGCCCCAGCTCACCGTGCCACCACCAGGAACTGGTCGATCTGCCGGTCCGTCAGGGGGTTGTCGGGGTCCCACACCTTCATCTCCATCTTCTGCTGGTTTCGGTTGTCCGATTCGCCTGGGGCGAAGCGGGGGGGCATCAGGCTGAATTCCCCTCCCCCCTGCTCCTCTCCCCGTGCCGCAGCACGTCCCCCCCGACACCGCAGAGGCCCCCCACCTTCGGCCAGCCGGTCGGGGATTTCTGCCTGGTACTTGCAGCCGACCCGGATCTCGCCCTGGTCGGCCAGGAGGGTTTTCTGGACAGGGTCAAACACCAGCGAGTAGAAGAAGCAGTCCTGGCGGGGGGAGCAGGAGGGGGGAAGGCGTAAGGTGGGCTCAGCTGGGTGCGGGGGGGACCCCAAATCAGCCCCTGCCTTGTGGGGGGCCGCATGGGGCTCACCTCCTTCTCCAGGTACTGCCCCAGGATGTCGGTCTCGTTGAGGAGCGTCACGCTGCACTTCCCCCTGCGAGGCAGAGAGCCGGGACGTCAGGGCGAGACCCGCAGCCCCCCCTCGGAGCCCCCCGGCGGCGCGGCACGCACCGTATGTGGGTGGCCGGCAGCGATTCGAACTGCCGGGACAGGAACAGCTCGCGGTGCTTCAGCTGGTGACGCTGCTGCTCCGTCATGGTGGGCTGCTTGGACTCCTCCTCGAACTCGCCTGGGCGCGGGCAGGGGGGGGCTCAGAGGGCCCCCCCTCCTCGAGCGGGAGGCGCATTGTTCTCCCAGTACCCCCTCCCCGGGTTTTGGCAGCGGCCCCAGGCCAAGGGGGGCGCGGTGGGGGGGGGGGGCACAGCCCAGCCCTGCTCGCAGGCGCGGGAAGCCGGGTGGGGCAGCCCCTGAGGGCCCCCCCAGAACCTCCCCGCTCCGCTGGCCGTGCCTCGCTCCCTCCCCACGACACCCTGCTCTGCCCGTCTCCCCATTGGGGAGGGTCTGTGTGTGTGTGTCCCCCCAGCCCAGAATCACCCCAGGGACGGCAGATCGGGACAGGCCAGCTCCCCCCACCCCGCATTCTGGGGCAGCCCAGCCCCCTTTGGGAACCGAACGCCCCACGCTGGGATCTGCCCCCCAGCCCTGGGACACACACCCAGCCACAGCCCCCCTCCCGCTGCCCCACACAATCCCCCTGGCCCCGCCGGGGCGCGGCGGCCCGCACTCACGCGCATTGCTGTCGGCCAAGCTGTTGAGGCTGCTGGAGATGTCCCGCCGGCGGAAGAGGCAGACGACCTTGGCCTCCACGTTGCCGTTGGCGGTCTGCGGGGAGAGGGGGACGCCGCAGGGAGGTGAGGAGGGGGCGGCAGGAGAAGCCCACCCCGGGAATGGGGGGGGGGGGGGTGGCAGCCCCCCACCTTGTTGAGCTCCTCGATGCGGCGGACGAGGTAGGGGTTGCTGGAGGAGTTCTCGAAGTAGACGTAATCTGCAGGGAAAAAAGGGGTGCGGTGAGGGGAGCCCCCCCCCCCGCCATGCAGCCCCCCTCCCTTCTTCTAACGAGTAAGGAGAGGAGAAAGGGGTCCCCCCCCCCCAAAAATGGGGCAGGTGGTTTCTCCTCGCGGACACAGGGGCACCCTCATGGGCACGGGGGGCTCCTTCTTACACAATCCCCCCGCGCCAAAAGGGGTCCCGTGCACCTCGGGGGCTCACAGACACAGCCCCCGCCTTCCCCACCCAGACACGGGGACCCCTCTTCTCCCTCACCGAGCCCCCCCCCCCACAGGCCAGGGGTCCCCCACCGAGACACGGGCCCTGCCCTCCCCTCCCCCCCCCAGACGGGACGACACACACCCCCCCACCCCAAAAGCCGGGGCTCCTCGTGGGCTCCCCCTTCCCCCTCGTGGGTCCCTCTTGTCACAGACACGGCACTGGCCCCCCCCGAGGACCCCTCATCTTCCTCACAGACACGGGGGAGGGGGGCGAGCGTCACCCACCTCTGGGCCTCAGAGACCCCCGTTCCCCTCACAGTGCCCCCCCCATCCCTCACGGCCCCCCCAAATCCCCCCACAGGACCCCCCCTTCCCTCACAGACCCCCTAATCCCCCCACAGACCCCCCCCCTTCCCCTTGTGGGCCCCCCCGCCCCGTCCCTCACGGACCCCCTAATCCCCTCACGGGACCCCCGTCGCCCCACAGCCGCGGGGCCCCCCTCTCCCCTGTCGGTCCCGGCCCCCGCTCACCGCCGACGCGGTACATGTTGGCCGCCATGGCCGCTCGTTCGGCCGCGCTACCCCCGGGCCCGGCCCCGGCCGCGCTTCATCGCCTCCCGCTCCCGCCGCCTCCGCACCGGCACGACCCGCTCGGGCGCCTCCGGAGCAACTCGGGCGACTTCGGAACAGGCTCGGCACGGCCTCGGGCACTTCCGGAAAAGCCTCGGAACCTTTCGGAAGAGGCTCGGAAGGGTTTCGGGCACCTCCGGAGCTGCCTCGGGAGTCTTCGGCACCGGCTCGGGCACTTCCGGAAGAGCTTCGGGACTCCTCGGCCGGCCCTCGGGCACCTCCGGAGCTGCCTCGGGACTCCTCGGCGCCGGCTCGGGCGCCTCCGGAAGAGCTTCGGGACGACTCGGCCCGGCCTCGGGCTCCTCCGGAAGGGGCTCGGCAAGTTCCGCCAGAGCCGGAGCGCTTCCGGAAAGGGGTCGGGGGCGGGGGAGGGGGGGGGAGGGGGTGGGAACAACCTCGGGCCGGCTCGGCAATCTCCGGCGCTTCCGGGAAGTGGGCGGCCGTTTCCGCGGCCGCAGGAAGCAGGCGGAGCCGGGCCCCTGACCCCAGGCTTTATTGGCGCCTCTCACAGTGCAGCGTGAAAATGGGTGGGGGGGGCCCGAGCCCCCCGCCTTGGTCCCCAGGAGGAAGAGGGAAGGAGGGAGGAAGAGGAAGCGGAAGAGGAAGCAGGGGGGCGGCTCAGCGCGGGTCGGGGTCTCCCCCGGGCTCGGGAGCGCAGGGCGAGCGGCCGCAGGGCGGTTGCGGCCCCCCCAGCACGCGCCACTGGAAGACGCTGGTGTCCTTGCCCCCCAGGGAGACGAGGTGCCCGTCGTCGTGGGTGAAGCGCACGTTGGTGACGTGGCTGCCGTGGCCGCCGTACACGTGGCTCGGCGCCTGCGGGGGCCGCGAGCGTGAGCGGGCGCGGGCGACCCGCGCGCCCCGGGCTCCTCGCGCGCGCCCTCGCCTCGCGCACGCGTGGCCCTTGCAGGCACCCGCCCTCCCACAGCCCCTTCCCCTGCACCCAGCCCGCCCCACCCGGGGGTCCAGGCCCCCCCCGACCCCTCCCGGTCCCCCAAGTCACCCCACCCGGGGGTCCGCACCCCCTCCCAGTCCCCCAGCCCGCCCCACCCGGGGGTCCGGGCCCCCGCCGGACCACCTCCCAGTCCCCCAAGCCACCCCACCCGGGGGTCCAGGCCCCCCCCGACCCCTCCCAGTCCCCCAGCCCGCCCCACCCGGGGGTCCCGACCCCCTCCCAGTCCCCCAGCCCGCCCCACCCAGGGGTCCACGCCCCCTCCGACCCCCCACAGCCCCCCAGCCCACCCCACCCGACCTCCTCCCAGTCCCCTCGGCCACCCCACCTGGGGGTCCAGGCCCCCCCCAGCCCCGCCGCCCGCCCCAGGCGGGGGTCCGGGCCCCCCAGCCCACCTTGGGGCGGGCGCAGGGGTACTGGAACAGATGCACTTTGCAGAAGTCGTCGGCCACGGCCACCACGCGCTCGTGGTGGGACCGGCACAGGGAGTTGATGTCGGTGCCGTCAGAGCCGTCGGGCCAGACGCCTGCAGGGGACCGAGGCGGGGGGGTTAGGGGGACCCCCCCAGAACCCCCCAGTCCTCCCCGGCCCCCCCCACAAGGCCCACCGAAGACGTGGAAGCCCAGCACGCAGGTGTAGGACGCCCACTCCCGGTCCCGGCTCTCGAAGCGGTTGCGGAGAAGTTTGCAGCCCCCGGCGACGTCCCCTGGGTGGGGGGACAAGGGCAGTGAGACCCCTCCCCCCCTCACCCCCTGGGGGAGGGCGGGGTGCACACCAGCCCCCCAACCCCAGCAGGATAAGGGGGTGCATGCCCGCACCCCCATAGCCGGGGGTCCCAGGGGGTTGCATGCTGCCCGCCCCCCCATGCCGGGGGTCCGAGCAGCGTAAGGGGGTGCCTGCCAGCCCCTGGGGGGGTCCCAGCAGGGTAAGGGGGTGCCCACCAGCCCCCCCCAATCCGCGCCCCCCCGGCTCACAGTAGAGGATCTCGTAGTCCCCCGAGTTGGACATGACGAAGCGCCCATCCTTGGACCAGTCCAGGTGGGTGATGAAGCTGGAGTGGCCCTGGGGGGGGCGGGGGGGGTGTTGAGGGCGCTGGGTGCAGCGGGGACCCCCGGCCCCCCCGCCCCGCCGCTGACCGCGCAGCGCCCGAAGCGGGTGTACTTGCGCCCGCCCTCGGCGACGCTGTAGATGTAGATGAAGTTGTCGTGGGAGCCGATGGCGAGGAAGGAGCCGTCTGCGGGGACGGGGAGGGGGTTGGGGCGGGGGGGACGCACACAGGCGCAGGGGGACACCCCCCCCCCCCCCCCCCCCCCCAATATCTCGCTGCCGTGGGGGACGGGGGCTCACCCGGGGAGAACCGCACCACCGAGAGCTGCTCGTTGCCGTCCGAGCCCCCGGCCAGCGGCTGCTGCGTCGCCGTGTCCAGCACCAGCCACCTGCGGGGGGGCCATGGGGACACGGGGGGGGCATGGGGACACAGAGGCGGGGGCATGGGGACATGGGGGGGCATGGGGACACGGGGAGGGGGGCATGGGGACACGGAGGGGGGGCATGGGGACACGGAGGCGGGGGCATGGGGACATGGGGGGGCATGGGGACACGGGGAGGGGGGCATGGGGACACGGAGGGGGGGCATGGGGACACGGAGGCGGGGGCATGGGGACATGGGGGGGCATGGGGACACGGGGAGGGGGGCATGGGGACACAGAGGGGGGGCATGGGGACACGGAGGCGGGGGCATGGGGACATGGGGGGGCATGGGGACATGGGGAGGGGGGCATGGGGACACGGAGGGGGGGCATGGGGACACGGAGGCGGGGGCATGGGGACATGGGGGGGCATGGGGACACGGGGAGGGGGGCATGGGGACACAGAGGCAGGGGCATGGGGACACGGGGGGGCATGGGGACATGGGGGGGGCATGGGGACACGGGGAGGGGGGCATGGGGACATGGATGTGGGGGCATGGGGACACGGGGGGGCATGGGGACACGGAGGGGGGGCATGGGGACATGGATGTGGGGGCATGGGGACATGGGGGGGCATGGGGACATGGAGGCGGGGGCATGGGGACACGGGGAGGGGGGCATGAGGACATGGATGTGGGGGCATGGGGACATGGGGGGGCATGGGGACACGGGGAGGGGGGCATGGGGACATGGGGGGGCATGGGGACACGGGGAGGGGGGCATGGGGACATGGATGTGGGGGCATGGGGACACGGGGGGGCATGGGGACACGGGGGGGGCATGGGGACACGGAGGCGGGGCATGGGGACATGGGGGGGCATGGGGACACGGGGAGGGGGGCATGGGGACATGGGGGGGGCATGGGGATGCGGGGGGGGCATGGGGACACGGAGGGAGGGGCACAGACACCGTGTCCCCCTCCTCCCGCCTCTTGGGTCCCCCCACTGCGTGGCACCACCCCTCCCCCCGCCCTGTTGCATCCCCCCGCGTCCCCCCCGCGTCCCCCCCGCGTCCCCCCCGCGTCCCCCGTCGCTCACCGCCCCGTCAGCAGCCCCACGGCCACCACCTGCCCCCCGGGGTGGAAGTCGGCGCAGAGCCCCGTGTCCTGCCGGGGACGGGGGCGTCAGGCCGTGCGGGCACCGGCCCCCCACGGTCCCCCACGCCAGGCTCCTGCCCCCCGGCCCCCCCGCCCTACCCAGCCCCCCTGTACCCCCATATCACCCCCCTGGTCCCTCCAGCCCCCCTCATCCTCCCTGTACCCCCATACCAGCCCCCCGGCTCCTCCAGCCCCCCTGTACCCCCATACCAGCCCCTCCCAGCCCCTCCACACCCCCCCAGCCCCACTGTACCCCCATACCGCGTCCCCCCCAGCCCCCCTGTACCCCCATACCAGCCCCTCCCGGTCCCTCCACACCCCCCCAGCCCCCCTGTACCCCCAAACCAGCCCCCCCCCGGGTCCCTCCAGCCCCCCTGTACCCCCATACCAGCCCCTCCCGGTCCCTCCAGCCCCCCTGTACCCCCATACCAGCCCCCCCCGGGTCCCTCCAGCCCCCCTGTACCCCCATACCAGCCCCCCCCGGTCCCTCCAGCCCCCCTGTACCCCCATACCAGCCCCCCCCCCGGTCCCTCCAGCCCCCCTGTACCCCCATACCAGCCCCCCCCGGTCCCTCCAGCCCCCCGCACTGCTCTCCCAGCCCCTGCTACCCCCAGCCCTCCTGCACCCCCATACCAACCGCTGCCTCCCGGGCCCCCCGGCCCCCCGGCCCGGGCTCCCGTGCCCCCCGCGCCCCCCGGCCCCCACCTCCAGCGCCAGGCTCCAGGCCAGCGCGTGCTCCTGCCCGTCCCACAGGCAGAGCTGCCGGTCGTGGCCGCAGGTGAGGAAGAGGCAGCAGCTGGGGTGGGTGGCCAAGCCCCACACCTCGTCCGTGTGTCCCTGGGGGGGCACAGGGGGCGGGGGCCGTCACCCCCTTCCCAGCGGAGAGACCCCCACCCCTCCCTCCCTCCCCGGCCCCACCTGCACGATGGGGGCGAAGCCGGCGTCCAGCGTCCCCCGTAACAGGGCGTTGCGGGTCGTCCCCACCAGCAGCTCGTCCCCGGGACCCTCCGCGATGGTCCGCACCGCGCCGAAGCGCTCGGGGAGCTGGGGGTCGGGGGGGTCGGGGGGTGGGGGGCACCCCAAGGGTCACCCTCGCCCCGAAGCGCTCGGGGAGCTGGGGGTCGGGGGGAGTCGGGGGGTGGGGGGCACCCCAAGGGTCACCCTAGTGCCAAAGCGCTCGGGGAGCTGGGGGTCAGGGGGTGGGGGGCACCCCAAGGGTCACCCTAGCGCCAAAGCGCTCGGGGAGCTGGGGGTCGGGGGGTGGGGGGCACCCCAAGGGTCACCCTAGTGCCAAAGCGCTCGGGGAGCTGGGGGTCAGGGGGTGGGGGGCACCCCAAGGGTCACCCTCACCCCGAAGCGCTCGGGGAGCTGGGGGTCGGGGGGAGTCGGGGGGTGGGGGGCACCCCAAGGGTCACCCTAGTGCCAAAGCGCTCGGGGAGCTGGGGGTCAGGGGGTGGGGGGCACCCCAAGGGTCACCCTAGCGCCAAAGCGCTCGGGGAGCTGGGGGTCAGGGGGTGGGGGGCACCCCAAGGGTCACCCTAGTGCCAAAGCGCTCGGGGAGCTGGGGGTCGGGGGGGGCACCCCAAGGGTCACCCTAGTGCCAAAGCGCTTGGGGAGCTGGGGGTCAGGGGGGTCGGGGGGTGGGGGGCACCCCAAGGGTCACCCTAGTGCCAAAGCGCTCGGGGAGCTGGGGGTCGGGGGGGGCACCCCAAGGGTCACCCTCGCCCCGAAGCGCTCGGGTAGCTGGGGGTCAGGGGGGGTCGGGGGGGGGCTGGGGCGGGTTTTGGGGGGCCGGGACCCCCACCTCGGCCTCCTGCAGCAGGGCCAGCGCGGGGCTCCAGCACACCACCCGCCGGTCCTTGCCGCCGCCGCTCAGCACCGTCCCGTCCCGCCGGCGGCACAGGGCGAAGACGCTGCCCTCGTGCGCCCGCGTCTGCTGCCCGATCTGGTACGTCTCTGCAGAGCCGGGGTCAGCCCTCGCCCGCGTCCCCCACCCCATCCCACCCACCCCCCCCCCCCGCCCCGTCTCCCACCTTTGCCGCCCTTCCCCGGCGCGCGCCCGTCCCCGCCGGCGCGGGTCCAGGTCAGGATGTTGCCCTCGGAGTCACCCGTCAGCACGTCCCCGGCGGCGTCGAAGACGAAGCACTGGATGAACTTGGGTTTCTTGTACTTCTGCGGGGAGGGGGGACACGACACAGCAGCGTCAGCACGAAGCCGGACCCCCCGCCCCGGCGCCCCGGGACCCCCGGGGGGTCTCACCCCGAAGATTCCCTGTTTCTTGGTGAGGGCGGTCCCGCTCCAGGTCCAGAAGTAGACGTGGGATTTGCCGCTGGTGATGATGCTGCTGCTGTCCTGGGGGTTGAACTCCACCGTCAGCACCGACTCGTTCGTGCTCTGCGGGGCAAACCGTCAGCCCAGATGCCGGGACCCCCCGCAGACCCCCCCCCCGTCACCGGGGTCCCCCCCTCACCTTCACCTCCGCCTGCTTGGTGCCGCGGGCGCAGTCCCACACCGACATCATGTGCTCGTTGGAGTCGTCCACCACGCAGAGGAAGGCGCCCTGGTCCTGGGGGGACGGGGTGAGGGGGACGGGGGGGGGGGCGGGACGGGGGGGGCGGGGGTCGAGGGGGCGCGGGGACGCGGACTCACGGCGGTGGAGAAGGCGAGGGAGCCCACGCCGCGCTCGAAGCTGCCGAGGCCGATCTGCTGCAGCGTGAGCAGCGTGGCCGAGTCCCAGATGTGCACGACGGGCTGCAGCGGCTGGGGGGGGGGCGGCGCGGGGTGGGGGGTCCCGGGGGTCCCACCCCACGGTGGGGGGCACATATCCTCATCCCGTCCCGTCCTTGTCCCCGTCCCATCCCGTCCCTGCCGCTGGCTTGTCTTCGTTCCACCCTCATCCCATCCCATCCCAGTCCAGTCCCTCCCATCACATCCCCTCCCATCCCATCATATGCCATCCCAGTCCATCCCCTCTCCATCCCAGTCCCTCCCAGTCCATCCCCTCCCATCCCATCCCAGTCCAGCCCAGTCCATCCCATCGTATTCCATCCCATCATATCCCATCCCATCCTGTCCCATCCCAGTCCATCCCATCATTTCCTATCCCCATCCCATCATATCCCATCTCAGTCCATCCCCTCTCCATCCCAGTCCATCCCACCCCATCCCCTCCCCTCCCAGTCCATCCTGTCCCATCCCAGTCCATCCCATCCCGTCCCCCCCCATCCATCCCATCATATCCCATCTCAGCCCATCCCCTCCCATCCCATCCCAGTCCAGTCCATCCCATCATATCCCCTCTCCATCCCAGTCCAGTCCATGCCATCATATTTCCTCTCCATCCCATCATATTCCATCCCATCATATCCCATCCCATCCCATCCCATCCCATCCCATCCCGTCCTCTCCCAGTCCATCCCAGTCCATCCCATCCCCTCCCCTCCCAGTCCCTCCTGTCCCATCCCAGTCCATCCCATCCCGTCCCCTCCCAGTCCATCCCAGTCCATCCCATCATATCCCCTCCCCATCCCATCATATCCCATCCCAGTCCATCCCCTCCCATCCCATCCCAGTCCAGTCCATCCTATCATATCCCCTCTCCATCCCAGTCCAGTCCATCCCATCATATCCCCTCCCCATCCCATCATATCCCATCCCAGTCCATCCCCTCCCATCCCAGTCCAGTCCATCCCATCATATCCCCTCTCCATCCCAGTCCAGTCCAGTCCATGCCATCGTATTTCCTCTCCATCCCATCATATCCCATCCCGCCCCATCCCATCCTCTCCTAGTCCATCCCAGTCCATCCCATCCCATCCCCTCCCCTCCCAGTCCATCCCGTCCCATCCCAGTCCATCCTGTCCCATCCCCTCCCAGTCCATCCCATCCCCTCCCAGTCCATCCCATCCCCTCCCAGTCCATCCCAGTCCATCCCCTCCCCTCCCAGTGCATCCCATCCCACCCCCTCCCAGTCCATCCAGTCCCATCCCCCCCCTCCCATTCCATCCCAGTCCATCCCAGCCCGTCCCATCCCACCCCCCCTCCCCTCCCAGTCCATCCCAGTCCATCCCAGTCCATCCCCTCCCCTCCCGCCCCGCACCTTGCCGTCCTTGTCGACGCCGGCCGCCTGCCCCGTGGCGACGCGGAGACGGTCGGGGTGCACGGCCAGGCTGCGGCGGGGCGGCCGGGGGGTGAGGGGGGGGGACACACACACACGACACGGGGACGGGGACACCCCCCCCCCCCGCCCGGGGCTCACCAGCGCACGCAGTCGCTGTGACGCAGGTAGTGGCGCTGGCGGCGGCGCGGGACGTGCAGGAGGATGACGACGCAGGCGATGAAGTACACCAGCTCGCCCGACGCCAGCACGTGCAGGTTGCAGCGGCTGTCGCGGCCCCGGTACCCGTAGCTGGGCGCCGTTAAGGGACGCGGCGGCTGCGGTGCGCGGGGACCCCCCCCCCCGCCACCCTGGAGGGTGACCCGCGGAGAGGGACGGGACCCCCAGATGGGGATGGGGATCCCCAGAAGGGACCCCCGGAGAGGGACGGGACCCCCAGATGGGGATGGAGACCCTCAGAAGGGACCCCCGGAGAGGGACGGACCCCCAGATGGGGATGGGGACCCTCAGAAGGGACCCCCGGAGAGGGACGGACCCCCAGATGGGGATGGAGACCCTCAGAAGGGACCCCCGGAGAGGGACGGACCCCCAGATGGGGATGGGGACCCCCAGAAGGGAGCCCCAGAGAGGGATGGGACGCCCAGATGGGGATGGGGATCCCCAGAAGGGACCCCCGGAGAGGGACGGGACCCCCAGATGGGGATGGGGATCCCCAGAAGGGACCCCCGGAGAGGGACGGGACCCCCAGATGGGGATGGGGATCCCCAGAAGGGACCCCCAGAGAGGGATGGGACGCCCAGATGGGGATGGGGATCCCCAGAAGGGACCCCCGGAGAGGGACGGGACCCCCAGATGGGGATGGGGATCCCCAGAAGGGGACCCCGGAGAGGGATGGGACCCTGGAAAGGGACAGGACCCCCAGATGGGACCCCAGAGAGGGATGGGACCCCCAGAGGGGACCCTGAGAGGAACGGAACCCCCAGATGGAGATAGGGACCCCCAGAAGGGACCCCCAGAGAGGGATGGGACCCTGGAGAGGGACAGGACCCCCTCAGAAGGGGATGAGGACAGGAATGGGACCCCCCGAGATGGATGGGACCCCCAAATGTGACCCCAGAGAGGGATAGGACCCCCAGAGAGGGACGAGGACCCCCAGATGAGACCCCAGAGAGGGATGGGACCCCCAGAGAGGGACAGAGACCCCCAGATGCAACCCCAGAGAGGGATGGGGACCCCCAGATGGGACCCCCAGAGAGGGACGGGACCCCCAGCGAGGGATGGGACCCCCAGCGAGGGAGGGGCGCACCCAGCCGGGTCCAGGGCTGGGGACCCCCAGGGCGGGGGGGCGGCGCGCGGCGGGGACGCAGGATACACCCAGTCGAGCTGCAGGCGCTCGGGGGGCAGCTCAGCCCGCAGCCCCCCGTAGGGGCCCAGCCCCGAGGGCACGTACATGGTGATGGGGCGACCCCGCAGGAACATCTTCACCGACACCCCCTCTGCGGGACGGGGACACCGGGGGGGTCACCCCGCGGCCCCCGCCCCGCGGCCCCCGCCCCGCGGCCGGCCGGATGCCCCCCGAGCCTCACCCAGGTTGTAGTTCCCGCGGCGCGACCCTGGGGAGGGAAACGGCGTTACGCCCCAAAAACGAGCCCCCCCGTAATGATTCCCCCCCCCTCCTTCCCGCACCCCAAAAATGACCCCCGGTCCCCCCCCCCCCCCCCCCCCCCAGCACCCACCTGGGCTCAGGGTGGGCTCCTTCGGGCGGCTGCCAGGGAGAGGCGGCGTCAACGGGGGAGCGTGGGGGGTGCGGGGGAGGTTTGGGGGTGCAGGGGGGGTTTGGGGGCGCAGGGGGGACGAAAGGGTGCAGGGAGGGTTGGGGGGGTGCGGGGGGGCGCAGGCAGGGTGCAGAGGGGCTGCGGGGGTGCGGGGGGGGTGAGGGGCGCGGGGTGAGGGTTGGGGCGCGGGGGGGGGGATTGGGGGTGCGGGGGGGGGTTTGGGGGTGCGGGGGGGGCCCCCACCTCTCGGGGCTCCCCGCCTGCGGCAGGAGGTTGGCGGACGAAGCCGCTTTCCTGCTGAGGCGCTGCCGGGGGCTGGAGCTGCCGGAGGAGGAGCTGTGCCTGCGCAGGCTGGGGGGACACGGGGGGACACGGGGGGACACGGGGGGGGCACCGTCAGTGAAGGGCTAACACCCCCCCGCCTCTCCCCCCCCCCCCCCCGCCAAATCCCCCCATAACCCCACCACCGTCCTCCCCCCGCACCCAGGCAACCGGCCCCCGGCCCCTCTCCCCACGGCCCCCCAACTCCCCCCCCCACCGGACCCCAGCCTCTGGACCCCCCCCTTCTCCCCACTCCCCCCCCCCAACAGACCCAGACCCCCACCCACCGCTCCCCCAGCCGACCCAAATGTCGGGGTGGGTCCCCCGTCCTCACAGCTCTTTGTGGGTGCCCCGAGGGGCCGGGCTGGGGGCCGCCGGGGGGGAATCGGGAGCCGGGGGCTCCGGGGAGGCCGGGGCGGGTGCCGGGGGGCACGGAGGGGACCCCGGGGGGGGTGGCTCCTGGGGGCCCCCCCCCGCCGGCTCCCAGCACCTCCGGGATCGGGACCGTCTCCTCCGTCTGCGTCCCCACGCTGACGGTTTGGGGGGGCCCGGGGGGGGCCGGGGGGAGCCCGTCGGGGTCCGGCTGCGGGCAGGGCTCCGGCACGGCGCCGTCGGCTGCGGCGGGGGGGGGACGACGGCGAGAGGGGTCAGCGCCCGAGACCCCCCCCCTCCCGGCTCCGCCGCCGCACCCCGGAGCCGGGGCTCCGTAGAGGGGGACACACGGACGGACGCGGGACCCCCAGGCTTGCGGGCGAGGGCCGCCGCCGCGGCGGGGTCGGGGGACCCCCGGCCGGCGTCGAGGCCTCACCGTGGGGCGGGTGCCGCAGCAGCCGGGGCAGGTGCTGGTCGTAGAGGCCGAGGCGTCGCAGGGCGTCCGCCAGCGCCGCCTTCACCAGCGCCAGCTCCTCCTCGAGGCGCCGCAGCCGCAGCTCCTGGGGGGCCGGGGGGCCGGGGGGGTCACCTGCGGGAGGGCAGAGGGGTGAGACGGTGCCGCCTTGGGGGGGACGGGGGACCCCCTCCCCAAAAAGCCAGACCCCATTTCTGGCGGGGGGGTGGGGGTGTGGGGTGACCCAGCATGGGGGTTCCCGGGGTGGGGAGGGGGTCCCGCCGGAGCAGCCCCCCACCGCCGCCGCCGGCCCGTCCGTGGCTGCCGGGCTCACCGCGGGGGCCGCGCTCCGGCTCGGGCTCCATGGCGGGCGAGCGGCCGGGCTCGCGCCAGGCCTCGGCCGCGGCCTCCGGCTCCGCCGCCCCAGGAAGCGCCGCCGCGTCGCCGAGTCATTTCCCCTTCGCCGCCCCGGCCCGATCCTGCGCCCGCCGCCTCCGCGGGGCGGGGGGACACCGGCCCTCCGGGGGCACCCAAGGCGCCCCGCTCGCGGCCCCCCCTCCCTGCCCCCCTCCCGGGACCCCCGGCACGCGGCGCCCCGGCAGCCCCCCTGTCGCCGTCCTCCCCCGCCCCCCACCCCCAGGATTTGGGGCGAGGGGCTCTGGGTGCCCCCCGACCCCCGTATCGCCAGCGCCCTGGGGGCAGCCATGGGGCGGGGGTGGCCCCCCAGTAAATCCCCCCGCCGCCGGGCTGAGGGACCCCCAGCGCCGCCCCCACCCAAGCCCCGCTCGCGGGGGGCTGGTGCCGGGGCGCTTGGCTTTGCCGAGGTGGGGCGAGCACCCCACAGCCGTGGGGCGCGGGGCAGTCCCCACCCGCCCGGTTTCGGGATGAATCGGGGGTGCCGGCGCCCCGAACCCACAACAAAGGGCGCCGGCGGCCCCGATTCATCCCGAAAGCGAAACGTCGCTTGCGTGGGGGACCCGGGTGCCACAGCCCCCTCCCCGGGCCGGGACGAGGGGCTCAGCCCCACGGCTCTACGCGCCCCAGCGGGGGACCCAGGCGCCCCCTGAAGCCGGGGGGGGGGACCCAGACCCCCGTGTCCAGGCTCGGTGGGCGCCGGGGCCGCGATGCCTGGGTGCCGTGCACCCCCGGGCCAGGATATGGGGCTGCGTGCGTGTGTGTCCCCCCCCCAACTCCTGCCGTGGGGCAGGTCGGCCCCACTTTGCCCTCCCCCGGGGCGGGGGGGCAGGTGGGAGCCGGGGCCGCATCCTGCACAGTCATAGCGCAAGCGGGTTCGGGGCTGCGCCTCCGGGAACAGCCTCCGCTCCGCTGCGCGCGTCGCGCCCGCCGCGGCGAGGGGACGGTGACCGGGCGAGCCCCCGCTGCAGGTACAGCGGGGCCCGGGCGCCCGGGGCCCGTGGGGGGACATCGGGGGCCAATGGGTGGCCCATGGACCATTGGGTCCCACGGGGTGACTTTGGGGTCCGTGGGGTGGCCCAGGGGACCACTGGGTCCCGTGGGGGGATATGGGGGTCCGTGGGGTGGCCCAGGGACCGCTGGGTCCCGCGGGGGGATATGGGGGTCCGCGGGGTGGCCCAGGGACCGCTGGGTCCCGTGGAGGGATGTGGGGGTCCGTGGGGTGGCCCAGGGACCGCTGGGTCCTGTGGGGGCACTTTGGGGTCCGCGGGGTGGCCCAGGGACCGCTGGGTCCCGTGGGGGGATGTGGGGGTCCGTGGGGTCCCCACGCTGCCGCCCCACCCCGTGGGTCCCCCAGCCCCACTCCCCCCCGTCTTGCCCCACACAGCGCCATGGAGCCGCAGCTGGGCCCCTACACCCCCCTGTACCCCCCCAGCGGCCCCTTCCCCGCCGTGGGGCAGCCCCACTGGGAGCCCCGGCCCCCCCAGGACCCCCACGGGCCCTGGGGCCCCCCCAGCGGCGAGGGACCCCCCGGCCGCCTGGACCCCTTCTCCCAGGCCTTCGCCGGCCGCTTGCCGGGCAAGGCCTGGGGGGCCGGGACCCCGGCGGGCGGGGGGGTCACCCCTCCCCCCGGGCTACCTGCCCCTGCCCCACGACGGCCTCCTGCCCCACGGCGGGCCCCCCCCCGAGGAGCTGCCCCCCGCCTGCCTCTACCAGGACCTGCAGCCCCCGTCCTGCGCCCCCCCTGCACCCTTCCAGAGCCCAGGTGAGCTCGGGGGGGGGGGCCCAGACGCCTTTTTGGGGGTGGGGGTAACCCTGACACCCCCCCCCAATCCGTTCCCTCGCCCCATAGCAGCCCCACAGGGACTTGGGGGGCCGGAGGGCTTCGCCGGACTCCTGGGACCCCCGGGCTGGGCGCCCGATGGGGTGCGAGGCGACCAGGTGAGCCCGGGGGGGGGCCCGGGGGGGGCCCGGGGGGGGCCCGGGGGTCCCCCAGCGCCTGACCCCCCGTCCCCTCCCCGCAGGACCCCAGCCGCTGTTTCAGGGGGGCCGAGCTGCCTTTCCCTGGGGTCCCCCCATGGCCGGGGGGGTCCCTGGGGGCGGCGGGGGGGGGCTGCGAGCTGACCCCCCCCTATGAAGGGGCCAGGGCCCCCCCCGAGGTGAGAGGGGCCGGACGCCTGGGCACGGGGGGGGCACGGGGGGGGCACGGGCCCCCCCTGTCACCCCTCTCCCCTCTCTCCCGCAGGCCCCCCCGGCCCCTCCCGGCGGGGCCCGGGCCCCCCCGTACCAAAGCCGCCTGGGGCTGGGGGGGGGTCCCCCTCGGTACCGGCCACCCCCCATGCTAGACCCGGGGCGCCGGGGGCCGGGGCTGTTCGGGGGGCTGCCGGTGGGGGGCAGCCCCCCCCCCGCCACCAACACCTCTCGCTTCCGTGAGTTGGGGAGGGGGGTGTCACACACACCGGGGGGCGGGGGGGGGGCGGCGGGGTGGAAGGGGGGCTGCCCTGCCACCCCCACCTCTTTCTGCCCCCCCCCGCCCCCCCAGGCAGATCAACGGGGGTCCCGGCTTCCAGGCAGCCGTGCCGGCGGCGGGGGGCTGCAGGCGGGACCCCCCCCACGGGGGGACCGCACCGGCCTGGAGCCCCTGGCCCGGGCTGGAGGGGGACCCCGAGACCCAGCAGCAAGGTGAGGGCCCCCCCCCCTCCCCCCAGACCTCCTTTTCCCGGGCTGGGGGTTGTAGGGGGGGTCCTGCCCGCGGACTCGCCCCCCCCCCTCAGCCCGGACCCCCGCAGTGGAGACCCTCCTGGCCCTGGCCTGCTCCAGCGCCCTGCCCGGGGGGGGCACCAACCGGGAGCTGGCCCTGCACTGCCTGGCCCGCGCCCGCGGCAGCCTGATGGTGAGGGGGGGGCCGGGGGGGTTTGGGGGTGCCCCCCCCGGCACCCTGCGACCCACCGCGCCCCCCCCCCCCGGCCCCAAACTCAGGGTGCCCTGGAGCTGCTGCTGCTGGGGACGCCGGCCTGGCCGCGGGCGGACCCCTTGGCCGGGTATCACTACACCGGTGAGTCGGGGAGGGGGTCGGGGGGGGTCAAGGGGAAGCCCCCCCAAATCCTGATCCCCCCCCCACGCCCGCAGGCAGCGACGCCTGGACCCCCCGGGAGCGGCGGCTCTTTGCCGAGGCCCTGGCGCGGCACGGGAAGGACTTCGCGCGCATCCGGCGAGCGGTGAGGGACCCCCCCCTCGCGCCCCCCGCCTCGCCGGCCTCCCCTCTCGCCTCCCGGGCCCCCACCGATCCACGGGGGCACCCCAAAACCCGCCCCCCCCCCCCCCCCAGGTGCCCTCCAAGCGGACGACGCAGTGCGTCGAGTTTTACTACCTGCACAAGTCGCGGCTGGGACGGGGGCGCAGGCAGGTACGGGGGGGGCTGGGGACGCCCCCATAATGCTGGGGGGCACCAGGGGCCCCCCCCCAGTTTTGGGGACCCCCTCTCGTGCCTGTCTCTGTTCCAGACGCCACCCGAAACCCTCGGCTCCCGCTTCCCCTGCAAGCTCTGCGGCAAGTACGCGGGGGGGTGGCGGGCCTGGGGGGCACACGGGGTGCCGGGGGGCACAGAGGGGGTCGGCGGGGGGGCACAGGGGTTGCTGCTCCCCCCCAGCCCCCCACCGCACCCTCGTTTCCCCCAGGATCTTCCCCAAGATCAAGAGCCGCAACGCCCACATGAAAATCCACCGGCAGCAGGAAATCTGGGGGGGGGCCCCACTCCTGCCTCCCCCGCGGCACCCCGGGCCCCCTGCCGTGGTGGGGGGCACGCAGCAGCCCCCGGTGTGAGGCGCCCACCCCCCTGGCGTGGGGTGTCCCCCCTCCCCAGACACGGACGAGGACGGAGCGGGAGAGTTTATTACGGAGACGAGACCCGGCTGGGGGAGCCCCGTGGGAAAGCGGGGGGTCACCCCACGGAAAAGCGGGGGGCCCCCTCGATAAATAAAGTCCGAGGGTCCCCGGGGGGCATCCCCACATTCGCTGCGTCCCCGGGGGGGGTCCCTGCGGGGCGGGGGGGGGCGCGGGGGGGGTCCCTCACACCTCGATGTGGGGGTCGGAGCCCCGGCCCTCGCGCTGCAGCTGCTCCTCCTGCCGCAGCTTCGGCTTCTCCGTCCGCGTGTGCCACACCAGCACCTGGGGGGGGGGACAGGGGGGGACGCGGCGTCAGCGGGACCCCCACCCGGAGCGGCCCGCGCTCCCCCCCGGGGCCCCCCCACCCTGCCCCCCGTGCGCCCCAGTGACCCCCTCGGTCGGGGCTGGGCACCCAGCGGAGCCCCCCAGCCTGGCCCGCGCCCCCCGCCCTGTCACCCCCCGCCCCGAGGGACGCCCGGGACCCCCAGGGCCGCCCCCCCCGGCCCCCTACCTGGGTGCAGTTGTCGGCCTTGGGCTCCAGCTCGGCGGGGGAGACGAGCCCCCCCAGCAGGCTGCTCTCCAGGTACCCCCGCTCGGCGCGGGGGTCGAAGCGGGCGCCGGGCTGCGCCAGCAGCAGGGGCAGCCCCACGGCGAAGCCGGCCATGTCCAGGGGGAAGGGGCGCTCCGGTTTCCAGGCGGTGTGGAAGCCCACCACCCGGCCCCCCGCCACCAGCGGCCGCTCGAAACGCAGGCCCCCCACCAGCCCCACCGGCCAGACCGCTACGCCCCGGGTGCTGCGCATCTGGGGGGTGGGGAGAGAACGGCTGTCAGGGGGGCCGGAGGTCAGGGGGCTCAGGGGGGGTTCGGGGGGGGGCCGGGGAGGAGCACGCCCCCTCAAAGGGGCAGAGACTGGGGGTGTTAAGTGGGATTAGGGGAGTTTGAGGAGGAATGGGGGGCTCTAGGAGGGAATTGGGGGGCTCTGGGGGGGGGATTAGGGGAGTTTGAGGAAGAATGGGGGGCTCTAGGAGGGAATTGGGGGGCTCTGGGGGGGGATTAGGGGAGTTTGAGGAAGAATGGGGGGCTCTAGGAGGGAATTGGGGGGCTCTGGGGGGGGATTAGGGAGTTTGAAGAGGAATGGGGGGCTCTAGGGGGGAATTGGGGGGCTCTGGGGGGGGATTAGGGGAGTTTGAGGAAGAATGGGGGGCTCTAGGGGGAGTAGGGGAGTTTGGGGGGGTATTGGGGGGCTCTGGGAGGAGTAGGGGAGTTTGGAGGCTAACAACACACTCCGTCACCTCAAAGAGGCACAAGCCGGAGACATTCCGAAGCAGAAAGGAGTTGGGGGCTCGGGGGGCTTAGGGGGTTCCTGGGGGGGGTTGGGGGTTCGAGGTGGGTTAGGGGGCTCGGGGGGGGTCCCCACCTCCTCGAAGAGCCGCAGGCTGTAGGTATTGTCGTCGTCGGCGAAGTAGACCACGCCGCTCTCGCCGGGCGCCCGCGTCTCCCGCAGCCACTGCAGCGCCCGGTTACGCTGCTCGACGCCGCGGGGGCGCAACCAGGGGGGGTCCCCGGGCCGGCGGCGACGCTCGGGGGGGGTCTCGACGTTCAGGTGGGTGAAGGGCACCCCGCTGCCGGCCAGCAGCCCCCCAACCAGCGCCGTGGGGGCCGCCGCGTCCTCCACCACCACCCAGTGCAGCGCCCGCACGTGCAGCAGCGTCTGCGACAGCCGCACCAGCTCCGCTTTCTGCACGGGCCTGGGGAGGGGGCAAAAGGGGCTGGGGGGGCTGCTGGGGATCCTGGGGGGCTGCTGGGGGTCATACGAAGCCAAGGAGTTTGGGGGGCACGGATGGAGCTGGGGGTGTCCCAGGCCAGGCTGTGTGCTGGAAATGGGTCTGGGGGTGCAAACCAGGCTGGGGGGGGGCGGGAAATGGGTCTGGGGGGGAAAATTATTGTATGGCAGCACGGTGGGAGAAAAGGGGTCTGGGGGGCCAGGTCAGGCTGTATTGGACAGGGGGGTGCAAATGTGTCTGGGGGACCAGGTCAGGCTCTATGGGGCCAGGGAGGGGTGGTAAATGGGTCTGGGGGGCCAGGTCAGGCTCTATGGGGCCAGGAAGGGGCGGTAAATGGGTCGGGGGGAGGCAGATCAGGCTGTACGGGGCCGGGGGGGGCAAATGGGTCTGGGGGGGGCCAGGTCAGGCTCTATGGGGCCAGGAAGGTGCGGTAAATGGGTCTGGGGGGGGCAGATCAAGCTGTATGGGGCCGGGGGGGGGGGGGGGTAAATGGGTCTGGGGGGGCTAGTTCACGCTGGCCGGGGGAGGGTCTCACCTGGCATAGGTGGGGGTCACCACGTAGATGGTGGGCAGGGCTCGGCCGCCCCCCTGCGCCCGCGGCTCCCCCCGCGCCCCCCCGGCCCGCAGCTCCCGGCCCCGGCGCCGCTCGGCCCGCAGCTGCTGGGAGCAGTCGCAGGGCTGCCCTGGGTGGGGGGGGACACGCAGCGGGGGGAAGGGGGTCAGGGACCCCAGGGTGGCCCTGGGGGGGGGTCAGGGACCCCCCAGCTGCCCCCCGGCCCCCCCTCACCGAGCTGCAGCAGGGCACAGAGCAGCCCCACCAGCGACACCACGAAGTAGACGATGAAAATGTTCTTCAGCTTCAGCCTCATGGCGGGGCCGAGGGGGCCCGGGGGGGCTCTCAGGGGGCCGGGGGGTGCTCGGGGGGTCCTGGGGAGGGGGTGGGCGAAGGGGTTTCAGGGGCTCCCGTGGGTCCTGGGTGCCCAGGCGTCCTGCCCTGGAGCCCCCAGCACCAACACCCACCCCAGCACCGCTGGTACCTCCCTCCTCCTTCCCAGTCCATCCCAGTAACCCCCCCCATCCCAGTACGTGTTCCATATCTCACCCCCAGAGCTCCCAGTCGCCCCAACAGTCACTGCAGCCCCCCCAACACCCCCCCCCAGTGCTCCCAGTCCCTCCACCGCCCCCCAGTCCCCCCAACATTCCCCCAGTACTCACCCCACTACTCCCAGTCCCTTCAGCACCCCCCCCCAAGTGCTCCCAGTCCCCGCCAGTGCTCCTCCCGGTGCTCCCAGTCCCGCAGCAAAGGAGGAGTGCGGACGTGGCGCTGTTACCACGGCGACGGGACCGGGACTCACCGCGGCGGGGCCGGCCGGGGACCGGGCCGCGGCGGCCGGGGCGCGGCGGCGGTTGGAACGGGGAGCGGTACCGGGGCCGGTTCGGGGCCGCGAAGCCTCCGCCGGGCCGGGCCGGGCCGGGCCGGGCCGGCACTTCCGGGCCGCCCCCCCCCTCGCGCGCTTGGCCGTCACTTCCGGCCGCGGTCCGACCCGCGGGGTCCGGCG
Source organism: Phaethon aethereus (assembly GCF_964289735.1). NCBI lineage: Eukaryota > Metazoa > Chordata > Aves > Phaethontiformes > Phaethontidae > Phaethon > Phaethon aethereus. Next base: position 121,201 of record NC_138613.1, on the reverse strand, counting down.
GGCGCTGGCGGCCCAGCCGCGGCGTTCCGGGCACACACATGCCCCACCCCCGCCCCGGGAACCCCAAAACACCGCGTTTTGTCCTGGTTTTATTTCTCTTTTATCAAAACTCCGCGCGGGGCCGCGCCTCCCCTCCCCCCGGCCCCGCTCAGCCGCGAAAGGGGGGGCCGTTCTGCCCCCCCCGGGGGAGGGGGGAGGAAAGGAGGGGCGGGGGCTCCCCCAAACCCCAGCTGACCCCCACAGGCTGGGGGAGGGGGGAGAAAAAGGGGGCGGGGGGGAGGAAGGAGCGAGGAAGAAGGGAGGGGGGCACAAGGGGGGCAGGGGGAGCACGCAGAGCCTTGGTCCCCAGCCCCCCCCCAGCCCCCCGCTGCACCCCAGGCCCACACTTGGGGGGCGGGGGGGGGGGGGGGCAGTCAGAGGCAGCGTGTGTGTGTGTATCCCCCAGCCCCCCAAACCACCCGGGGACAGACCCCGATACAGCAGCCAAGGGGGCACAGGGACAGGCCCCTTCCCCGGGGTGGGGGGTCCCAGGGGGCTGTGGGGGGTCCTGGGGGGGCGGGGGGGGGGCAGGGGGAGCCCCCCACCCCCCGGCAGCAGCCCCCCCCCTCTGCATTATCGCAGGATGATGGCCCAGTCGTCGCCGATGCGGACCCCCGGCTTGCGCAGGGTGAGGACGGAGGTCTCGGCCTCGTGCTGGAAGTCGAGGCGCGTCTCGGAGCCATCTGGGGGGGAACACGGGGGGGGAGGGGGTAACACAGGGGTTTGAGGGGCGCACGCAGCCGCAGGACCCCCCCCGAGCCCCCTACTCACCTGCAGAACGGAGGACGACGGCGGCCGGTTTCCCCGCGCCCAGAATCACCACCCGCTCCAGCCAGGCCGGGGTGTCGAAGGAGCCCCGGGGGTCCGCCGCGCTGCGGGGAAGGAGAATGGGGAGGGGTCAGGAGGGGGCCTGGGGGTGCAGGGAGGGGGCTTGGGGGGGCGCGGGGGGGTACCTGGCCGTCAGCGCGTTGCCGGCGAAAGTGAACTGCCGGTGCAGGTAGCGCGCCTTCGTCTCGTAGTCAAAGCTCTCCCCGTCGTCCAGGAAGAGATCGCCCTCCGCTGTGCCCTTGGGGGGGGGGGGCCAGCGGTCAGGGGGGCCTGGGGAGGGACCAGGGGGGCCTGGGGAGGGGTCTGCACTCACCTGGGGGCTGAGGGCCACGTAGAGGGTGAAGGGATCCCCGCGCATGCACTCGGTGGAACGCCGCACCCGCTCCCGCCGCGGCACCACCGTCCCCCCGCGCTGGAACACCGGCACCTGCAGGGGAGACGGGGGGCGTGGGGGTGGGAAGGGGGGGGGTGGGAAGGTGGGCCCGGCCCCCCCCGCCCCCCCAAACCCCCCACCCAGCCCCAGCTCCGTCACCCACGCTGCTCATGGTCACCGGCACGTAGAGCGTCTGGGGCGCGTGGTGCTTGTGATGCGAGGCGACGTCGTACCAGACCTGGGGGTACCAGAGAGCGGGTTGGGGGGGAGATGGCCGGACGCCCACGGCCCCCCCCAAAGCCTGCAGACCCCCCCCCCCCCCCAAAGCTCACCTCTCCCTTGCCGGGCAGGTAGACCTGCACGCCACGGGCGCCCTGCTCCGTCACCGGGTGCACCAGCAGCGCCCTGTCTGGGGAAGGGGGGGTACTGGGTCAGCGCTGGGTTGGGGGGAACCGCGACAGGGTTGGGGACACCTCAGGGGTGGGGGCATCCCTGCGGCAAGCCCCCCCCCCCCCCCGCCTCACCGATCATGTACTGGTCATCGATGGCGAAGGTGGCGGCGTCCTCGGGGTACTCCATCCAGAGCGGCCTGCGGGCAGGCGCGGGGCGTCAGGGAGCCGGCGGCGGGGGGCTGTGGGGAGACCCCCGGGGCTTCCCCGCTCACCTCATGACGGGCAGCCCGTGGCGGTGGCTGCGGTAGAAGGCGGTGTACCAGAAGGGCAGGAGAGCGTAACGCTGGCGGACGGCGGCGCGGATCAGCGCCACGTTCTCCTCCCCGAAGAGCCAGGGCTCGCGGCGCGCCGTGTCCAGGTGGGCGTGGGCGCGGAAAAAGGGCTGGAAGGCGCCCGCCTGGTACCACCGCACCAGCAGCTCCGCCTCGGGGTTCTTGAAAAAGCCCCCCACGTCCGCTGCGGGGGCAGGAGGGGCTCAGGGCGGCCCCCGCCGCCGCGCGGCCGCGCCCCCCGCGCCGGCTTTCGCCCCGCTCACCGCCGCAGAAGGAGAGGCCAGCCAGCCCGAAGCTCAGGCACATGGGGATGGAGATCTTCAGGTGCTCCCACTCCGCCGCGTTGTCGCCCGTCCACACCGCGCCTGCGGGAGAGGGGGGGTCAGGCGGCGGGGGGACGCACGCACGTGGCGCGGGGGGGCCCCCCGGGGCGGACCCCCGCCCTCACCGTAGCGCTGGGAGCCGGCGAAGAAAGCCCGGCTCAGCACGAAGGGTCGGCGCTGCCCGCCCGAGCGCTGGATCTGCCCCTCGGCCGTCGCCATTTGCTGCGGGGAGGGGAGAGAACACAGAGAAAAGGCCGTGAGGGGGCGAGGGGGGCGCGGGGAGGTCCGGGGCGAGGGGGGGCCGCGCTCACCACGTAGAGGCCGTAGAGGTTGTGGAGGTCGCGGTGCTCCCAGCCGCCGTGGTGCACCGCGTCCTTGTGCATCGTCACCTCGGGGCCGCTGAAGACCGAGGGTTCGTTCATGTCGTTCCAGGTGAAGAGGTTTTCGGTCGAGCCCTGGGGTGGGGGGGGCCACGGTGAGGAGGGGGGGGCCAGGGTGAGGAGGGGGGGGCCACGGTGAGGAGGGGGGGGCCACGGTGAGGAGGGGGGGGCCACGGTGAGGGGGGGGGGGCCACGGTGAGGGGGGGGGGCCACGGTGAGGGGGGGGGGGCCACGACAGCAATTCAAAAGCAGGAGGTCGACAGGGTGGAGGGCAGCGACGGGGTGGGGGGGCAGCGAGCCGACGGCGACATGGGGGGGTCCTCACCTCGTACTGGTCATAGGCGAACATGGAAGCCCACCACGCGCGCATCTCGGGGTTGGTGAAGTCGGGGTACGCGGCGGAGCCTGGGGGCAGCGCAGGGGTCAGCGTGGGCCCCCCCGGGGCTCCCCCCGGGCCCCCGCCCGGCCCCGCTCACCCGGCCAGCACCAGCCCTCGTAGTCGCTGCCGTCCTTTGTCTTGACGTAGAACCCGCGGGAGCGCAGCTCGGTGTGGACGCGGTACCCGCTGTCCACCTTGATGTGGGGGTCCACGATGCTGACCATCTAGGGGGGGCAGGACCCACGCGTCAGCACCCGTGGGAGGGGTCCCGCAGCCCCCCCCCCCCCAGGCCCTTCCCGGTCCCCCCACCTTGCGTTTCTTGGCGGCCAGGCGTTCCAGCATGGCGCGGGGTCGGGGGAACTTGCTGGGGTCCCAGGTGAAATAGCGTTTGCCGTCGGCATGTTCGATGTCCAGCCAGAGCACGTCGCAGGGCACCGCGTGCTCCTCGAAGCCGCGCTCCACCGCCGCCACGTCCTCCTCGTCGTTGTAGTTCCAGCGGCTCTGGTGGTAACCCAAGGCGAAAAGGGGGGGCAGCGCCTGGGTGCCTGCGAAGGCGGGGGGACAGCGGGGCTCGGTGCGGGGTCCCCGCCGCCGCCCCGCGCCCCCCGGCCCGTCCCCCGGCGGCGTTACCGGTGAGGGCGGCGTACTGCCCGGCCACGGCGGCGGGCGTGGGGCCCAGCAGCAGGAAAACGTCGATGATGCCGCTCTCCGACATCCAGCGCACGTCGGTCTGCGGCGTCTCGCCCCCGCCCTGCATGTAATCCAGCAGCTTCCCGAAAAGCGTCTGCGGGTGGGGAGGGGGCGTCAGGGCCCCGCCGGACCCCCTCCCCGGACCCGCCCCCCGGCATCGCCCGCCCCGCACCTTGCCGGCGGTGTTGGAGCTGATGTCCACCCAGGTCTCGGCGGCGTTGAGCCAGAAGACGCCGAGGGTGCGGCGGGCGCTGTGCGCCAGCAGGAGCGGGACGGAGCCGTAGAGCGCCATGGGGTTGTAGAGCTCGTACTGGAAGACGTCCAGGTTGTAGAGGCGGTACGGGTCCCCCCCCCTGCGGGAGGCCAGGCGGGTCAGCGTCCCCCCCCGCGGTGCCACCGTCACCCCGCCGGCCGCGCCCTCCCCGCCACTCACTCGGTGGTGCGGAGCCGCAGGCTGTCGGCGTGCTCGGGGATGCCGTAGACGTGCTCGAAGCCCGGCAGGGAAAAGTCCAGCCCCACTGAAGTGGGTCCTGCAGTGGGACGGGGAGGGGGACGCGGCTGTCAAACCGGGGGCCCCCGCTCCACACCGGTTGCCCCCGCCGCCACGGGACGGGCCTCACCGTTGGGTTTGGTGTCCGTGTGCGTCTTGAACGTCTCCTCCCAAGAGCCCGGCTCCTCCGCGGCCTCGGCCGCAGCCTCCGGGGCCTGCGGGGCCGGACGCCGTTAGGGATGGGTGGGGAGAGGGATTCTCCCAAAAGAAAGGGGGGGCCCATCTCCCTGCTGGCCCCCCAGCACCTCGCCCGGAGCCCCCCCCGCTCCCCATAATACCTTCTCGCTCCGGTTGTCGGCGTCCTCCGTCCCGGCAGCAGCTTCTTCCCGCCCCTCAGCGGATGCCCCCTCCTCCGCCGGGGGCTCCCTGGGGGTGTCCCTGCAAGTGAGGGGAGAGGAGTGGGCGTTACGGGGTGCCGGGGCACCCCGGTTGCCGCAGGCAGGAGTCACACGCGCAGAGCGGGTTCGCAGCGGGGCGGGAGGGGACACGGGCCAGGACACCGCAGCAGGCACTCACTGGGGACCCCGAGATAGAGAGAGCACCCCAACTACCCCCCAGCTCACTCGGGGTGGGGGGGCAGCTCCTCGCTTCTGGGGGGCACGGGGACGGCCCCGGCCGTTCCTGCCCCCTCCTCCTCCCTCCCGCTGGAGCCTGCCCAGCCCAGGGGGCTGGGGGGGGGACGCTGTCCCCTGGCCGGGGCTCCCGCTGGGGGCCCGGGGGGGCGGGGGGGGGCAGAAGCAGCAGCAGAAGCCACAGATTTACCTATGGAAAAGGCTCTTGATCTTATCCCACAAGCTACCGACCGAGCTACTAACTTTATCCGAGAAACTGGGGCACGGGCGGGGGGGAAGCGCAGCCAGAAACAGAAACACAGCGAAAGTCAGTGCGAGGAGCCGCCGGACAGACAGATGGACGCAGCCCCGCGCGGCTCCCTCCCCCCCCCCCCCCTTATGGGCTGCCCTCCCTCTTGGGGGGGGTCCCTTGGAGCGCTGCCGTTCTCCCACCCTTCCCGGGGGAGTTACCCTCACCGGAGCAGGGACAGCCGGGCACCCCAAGCTCCCTGGGAGGGGGTTTGCTGGGTGCCCCGGGGTGGGAGGGGAGCCTGGGGGGGGTGTGGGGGGCCGGTCCCGCCCGCCCGGCCGTACTCACGAGTCCCGGCGGCGTCGGAGGTGCTCGAAGAAGAGGAGGCCGCGGGCGTTGATGCTGCAGAGCAGCTCCCGGCCCTGCAGCAGGTCCATGCGGAACGGCTTCTCCGTCACCAGCAGCCGGTGGCCCGCAGGGCCCAGCGACAGCTCCAGGCTCCCCTCATCCCGTCCCGTCACCGCCAGCCTGCCGGGAAAACACGGGGAGGGCGCTGAGGGCGGCCGCGTCCCCCCGCCCGTGTCCCCCGCCCTGCGTCCCCCCCTGCCCGGCGCTCACCTCTCCACCGGTGGCTCCGCCACCAGCACGTCCGGCACCTCAAAGCGCGGCCGCGGCGGATTCAGCTCCTTGACGCGGATACGGGTCACGTTGCCCCGCAGCCCCCACAGCTCCAGCAGCAGCGGGACCTGGAAGGAGCCGCACGCACGGTGTCGGCGGGACGCTGCCGGCCCCCGCGCCCCCCTCCCCGGCCCCGCACGGACCTTGGTGGCCTCGTTGATGAGCTGTAGCCTGGCGGCGTCGGGCCCGAGCTGCAGCGACTCCAGGAGGGCCCGGTACGGCGAGCGCCCGGGCTGCAGGCCGCGCTGGCGCCTGCGGGGAGCGGGGAAAGAGCCTGAGCCCCGGCCCGGCCCCGGCCGCCCCCCCCGGCGGGGCCTCCCCCGCACCCACCTGCAGAAACCGCTTTGTTCGCACGTCTTGAAGTTGCTCCGGTCCACGGCCAGGGCGGCCCCGAGGCAAAGGGCCGCCCAGAGCAGCGCCGCCGGCCGCCGCCTGCGGGGGGACGGGGCGGGTCGGGGCGAAGGGCAGGGCCGCGGCTCCGCCTCCGCCACGGCGGGGAAGGGGCCAGGGAACCGGGCAGGGGGACGCGACACCGGCTGCAACCGGGGAGCGGGGACGGGACGGCCGGGAGCCACCGCGGGCGGGGGAGGGGGGCTGGTGGCGGGGCTCGGCCCGCAGCTGGGGCCCGGCGGGTTGGGGGGGCGCGGGCGGCGGGGGGCGCGGTGCGGGGGGGGGGGGGGCGCTGGCGGGGAGGGTGCGGGGGTCCCTCCGGCGAGGGATGGGGGCTCCCGGGGGGATGGGGGGGTGTCCAGGCGCGGGATCCCCCGCCCGCACACGCTCACCTCCCCGGCGCCGCCGCCATCTTGGATCGGGCCTGACCCTTCACCCCGCCCCTGGCCCTACGCCGCCGCGCCCCATTGGCTGCGGAGAGCCCCGCCCTCGAACCCTCCCTCGGCCGCGCCCCTCCCTCTGCGGGGAGGAGCTTGGGCCCCGCCGGCGCGCGCGCGCGCTCCCGTCCCGTTCCGCCTCACCGCGTTGCCGGGGAGATCCTAGCCCCGCCCACCGCCCCGTGATTGGTGCGCGAGGGAATGAGGGATGGCACCTTGCGCCAATCAGAGTGCGAGATAGGGAAGAGGCGGAGACATACCGGTTGGGGGGAACCGCAGACCAATGAAAGCGCGGGAAAGCTGAGTGACACATACGAGTGCCCAGTCAGAACACCCCGCCGGCCCGGGGACCCGCCGCCCGCCGAGGGCTTCCCCGGCAACGCCCCGCCCCCGCGGTCATGGCAACCACGGCCATGGCAACCGCGGCCCGCCTCTTCCCGGGAGGGCGGCAGAAGGCGCCAATCAGCAGCCCGTCTCCATGAGTGGCGGGGGAGGACGGCCAATCATCAGGCGCCGCTAACCCTCGTCGGCTCGGCCCCGTTGAGCGGTATGCGATCGGGCCAATGGAAGCGGGAGCGGCCGGCCGGCAGGGCTGCCAATCAGCGCGGAGGGGCGGGGCGTCGCCAGGCCGCTGCTTTGTGGTGAGTGGGGACGGGGGGCGCGGAACCGGGTCGGGCCCCGCCGGGCCTGAACGGGCCCCGCCGCGCCGGGCCCGGCCCCTCCCGGCCTGGGCAGGGTCTCCCGGGCAGGCCGGGCCGGCACCGGCCTCCCGCGGCCCTGTCACCGGCCAGGCCCGGCTGACCCCCGGCCCGCTCTGTCACCCCGCAGGCCGGCAGAGCCCCGCGGGACGCCATGGAGTTCCCCGAGCACAGCCGGCAGCTGCTGCGGGGGCTGCGGGAACAGCGGGCCCAAGGCTTCCTCTGCGACTGCACCGTGCTGGTGGGCAGCGCCCCATTCCCGGCCCACCGCGCCGTCCTGGCCGCCTGCAGCGCCTTCTTCCACATGTGCTACGCCGAGCGCTTGGACAAGGGCGACTTGGTTTGCCTGAACAGCGAGATCGTCACGCCGCCCGCCTTCGGCCTGCTCCTGGAGTTCATGTACGAGGGGCGGCTGGCGCTGGCCGCCACGCCGCTGGAGGACGTGCTGGCGGGCTGGAGGACGTGCTGGCGGCCGCCAGCTACCTGCACATGAACGACGTCGTCAAGCTCTGCAAGAAGAAGCTGCAGGCGCGGGTGCCGGCCGAGGCCGACAGCACCAAGCGGGAGGAGGACGCCCCCGGCAGCCCCCCGCTGCCCCCCGCCGTCCCCCAGCAGCGCCCGCCCAGCCCCGGGGCACCCCTCCCGGCCCTCCCTGGCCCAGCCCCCCACGCTGGGGGTGGCGAGGAGCTGGGCACGCTCCCCCCCGAGCCGCCGGTGCCCCGCGTGGACGTGGCCGACACCACGCAGCCCGGCATGGAGGGCGACTGGCCCCGTGCCGCCCCCCCAGAGCTCCCCCTCCCCAGCCCCAGCAGCTCGACGGAGGCCGCCCCCCGCGCCGCCTTCCCTGGGGGCGAGCTGCCTGCTCCAGGGGGCCTCTGCGCAGGGCCTTGGGCGCCCGCCGCCCCTGGCGGGCTGCTGCCTGCCGCCGTCAAGGTGGAGGCCATCGTCATCTCCGACGAGGAACCCGAGGCGGGCGCCCGCCGCCCCGCTGGCCTCTTCCCCGGGCCATCCCGCGCCCCACGGCCCGCGGCCTTTGGGGAGGCGTCAGGGGAGCCGCTGCCCTTCGGGCTGCCGGCGCTGCGGGAGCCGTTGTTCCTGCCGCCGCTGGAGGGGCGCGGGGGCTTCGGGCTCTTTGCCGAGGAGGCGCCGACCTGCCCCACCTGCGGGAAAACCTTCTCCTGCTCCTACACCCTGCGCCGCCACGCCACCGTGCACACGCGGGAGCGCCCGTACGAGTGCCGCCACTGCCTGCGCAGCTACACCCAGTCCGGGGACCTCTACCGCCACATCCGCAAGGCCCACAGCCACGGGCCGCCCGCCCGCGGCGGCCACGGCGACCACGACCGCGACTGCGACAACCCGCCCTAAGCGGGGACGGGGCGGCGGAGCCGGCGGGCGGCGGGACCCGGGGGCGCCGGGGAGGGGGCGGGGCCCTGCAGCGGGGGCGGAACGGGTGTACGGCGGTCACGTGCGGCCGTGAGGGAATAAAACGCCGCGGGTAACCGGCAGCGGGTGGTCTCTCGAGGAGGTGGGGCCTATGGCCACGCCCACGCCGCGCTCCCATTGGCTCCCGCACCGTCCAATAGCTGAGTCGTGCCGCGAGCGCACCTGCCGTAGCACAGCGCCCCCTGCCGGAGGGGAGGAACTCTGGCACTCCCAGTCCTCTCCCAGTCTGAACTGGGACAAATTCCAGTTTGGGCCTCAGCCCAACCCAGTACGACTCCCCTTAAACCCAGTCCCGATCCCGGCAGGGCCCAGGTCCCGACTTGGGCCTGTCCCAGTCCCATCCTAGTCCCGTCCCAGTCCCATCCTAGTCCCTCCCAGTCCCGTCCCAGTCCCTCCCAGTCCCGTCCCAGTCCCGTCCCAGTCCAGGCACGCCAAGGCTTAAAGGACTTTAATCACAAAAATAGAGCTCTGTCCGGCGGCACCTATAAAAACAGGGGCTGGGGGCTGGGGGGCCGGGGCGGGCGCCCCGCGCCCGGGTCAGGAGCAGGCGGGGGGAGCCCCCGGGCGGGGGGCGCAGGCCGGGGCCCCCCCGAAGAAGGCGGGTTCGGTGAGGGGGTGCAGGAGGAGGAGGAAGAGCAGGACCCCCAGCAGGTAACAGGGGAGCAGGGCGCGGCGCCGGGGGTGCTCCAGCGCCGCCCCCACCGCCGGGAACCCCATCGAGTTGCAGAAGGAGTGACACAGCACCGGGCCCGCCAGGTGGCCTGCGGGACGGACGGACGGACAGACAGTGGGAGCGGCCGCGCCCCCCGCCACGCCCCGGCCCCCCGCGCCCCCCTGCGCGCCCCACCTGTCCTGAGGAAGATGAAGGCCGTGTAGGCGCCAAAGACGGCCGTGTAGGAGAACTGGAAAGCTGCGGGGGGGGGTGTTGGGGAGGGGCTGAGCACCCCCATACCCCCCCCAGGAACCCTGTATCCCCCCCGGGCTCCCCACATCCCCCCCGGGCTCCCCACATCCCCCCCAGACACCCCACACATCCCTTAAGCACCCTATGCCCCCCAGGCAGCCTCCCCACCCCGCAGCCCACCCCCAGAGTACCCCCACCCTGCCCCAAGCTCTCCATATCCCGTCCCCCCAGCACCCCAAGGTCCCCCCAGCCCCCTCCCCGGGCGCCCCACGGCCCCCCCCTCCCCGCCGCGGCGGTACCTGCCGACATGAAGATGCTGCCGACGGAGCCCTGCCGGAACCGGAGCTGCTCGATGACGTGGTGGAAATGGGCTGGGGGGCAAGAAAGGGGCCGTCAGGCTCGGGCTGGGGGGGCCTGGGGGGGTCCCCGGGGGGGCCCCGCACTCACCCACGCCGAAGAAGAGGGGGCAGGCGAGGACGGCGGGGCCGGGGCCGGTGCAGGGCACCAGCATGGGCAGCATGCAGGCGCGGAAGACCAGCTCCTCCGTCAGCGGGGCCACCACCTGGTTCCGCAGCCAGCGCACGTCGCCCAGACACAGCGCCCAGAAACGGGGGTCTGCGGGACACCGGGGGGGGGCCCATGGCCGCACCCCAAAACCCGCCGCCGCTGACCCCAAAACCCGCTGCCCCGCTCGGGGTCGTCTGAACCAACGGGCCCCCCCAAAACCCCACCTCTGCCACCCCCAAACCCACCACACCCCATTAACCCGCTCAGATTCCCAAGCGCGCCCCCCCCAAACCCAGTGCTCCCCAAAACCCAGCGCCCCCCCTGGCTCGGGACCCCTTACCCAGCCCCTGACGCCCCCCCAAGTCGTGTCCCCCTCTTACCGAGGGCCACCCTGACGCCATCGAGCCAGCGCCAGGGACAGTCCATGGAGAGCTGGATGAGGGGCCCCAGGAAGAGGATCTGGGGGTTCAGGGGGGCTCAGGGGGAGCCAGGGGGGCCGTGCTGCCCCCCGCCCCAGCCTCACACCTACCATGGTGAGCAGCAGCGGCAGGAGCGTGGCCGGCAGCAGCCCCTCCAGGCGCAGCCCCAGCAGTGCCGGCAGCGGGGTGTCCGGCTGTGGGGAGAAGAGGGGGGGTCAGCATCGCTCTCGGGGGTCCCCCGTGTGTCCCCGTCCCTCAAACCGGGGCCCCCCAAACCTCACCTTGATGCCCGTCAGCTCCTTCCACAGCCAGACGAAGGCCGGGGAGAGCCCCGAGACCACCAGAACGCTGGTGAAGCGCCGCTTGATGACGGCCGGGTGGTCCCTGCCACCAAGGGGGTCAGCATGAGTGGGGGGCTATCCCGACTGCACCCCCCACCCCACAGACACCAAGGAGCTCCCCCAAGACCCCACAGCCCCCCCACGTACTCTATAACCCCCCCAATACTCTGAAGACCCCCTCCCAACCACCCTCAATGCACCCCAGACCCACCAGGTACCCTATAAACCCCACCAGGATACCCATACCCCCCCCAGATACCCTACAGACCCCCCATACCTCCCACGGGTACCCTACAGACCCCCCAGGCCTCCCCCAGGGATGCTATGGACCCCCCCCGGATACCCTACAGACCCCCCATACCTCCCACGGGTACCCCACAGACCCCCCAGGCCTCCCCCAGGGATGCTATGGACCCCCCCTAGATACCCTACAGACCCCCCATACCTCCCACGGGTACCCCACAGACCCCCCAGGCCTCCCCCAGGGACACTATGGACCCTCCACAGATACCCTACAGACCCCCCCCCATACCTCCCACGGGTACCCCACAGACCCCCCCAGATCTCCCCCAGGGACGCTACGGACCCCCCCATACCTCCCCAGAGCCCCCCCCCCCAGGGACGCTATGGGCCCCCCCCAGATACCCTACAGACCCCCCCATACCTCCCACGGGTACCCCACAGACCCCCCCAGGGACGCTATGGACCCCCCACACCTCCCACAGATACCCTACAGATCCCCCACGCACCCTATAAACCCCCCCATACCTCCCGCGGGTACCCTACAGACCCCCCAAGAAGCCCCCCATGCCCCCCGGAGCCCCCCCCGGCCCCCCAGCCCGTACCGCGGCAGGGGGCTGCCCCAGACGTAGAGGCTGCCCACGTAGGAGCAGGCCAGGCTGAGGCAGGCCAGCACGGCGGCCCAGCACGGCCCGGGGCCGGCGGCGGGGGCCGGGGCCGCTCCCGGGGCCGCTCCCGGGGCCGGCCCGGCGCGACCCGGCGCGGCCCAGGACGAGCCGCCCGCGGCCTCCGACACCGCCATGGCGCCGCGGGGCGGGGCCAGGGGCGGGGCCAGGCGCCGCGGGGCGGGGAGAGGGTGGTGCCAGGCGCCGCGGGGCGGGGAGAAGGCGGGGCCAGGCGCCGCGGGGCTGGGGGTAGGGTGGGGCCAAGCGCCGCGGGGCGGAGCGAAGCATCGCGGGGCGGAGCAAGGCCCCATGGGGCGGGGCGGGGCTCCGGGGGGCGGGAGGGGGTGTGCCAAAAGGCGGGGCGGGGCGTCGAGGGGGCGATGGGAGCTGGGTGGGAAACTGGGGCACAGCTGATGGGGTACTGGGATGCGGGAACTGGGACTGACTGGGAGAACCGGGACCCACCGGGGAAACTGGGACTGACTGGGAAAACTGGGACCAAATGGGGGAACTGGGACTGACTGGGAGAACTGGGACCCACCATGGAAACTGGGACTGACTGGGAGAACTGGGACCACATGGGGGAACCGGGACTGACTGGGAAACCGGGATGAAATGGGAGAACTGGGACTGACTGAGAGAATCCGGACTCACTGGGAGAACTGGGACCAATGAGAGGAACTAAACCAATTGGGGGAACTGGGACTGACTGGGAGAACTGGCACCATGTGGGGTAACTGGGACTGACTTGGGGAACTGGGTCCAATGAGGGAAACCAGGACCAACTGGAGCAACTGGGACCAATGAGGGAAACTGGGACCAACTGGGGCAACTGGGCTGGGCGTGCCAGGCCCTGGAGGCTGCCAGGACCAGCCAGGATCAAATGAACTGGGGGAACTGGGTGAACTGGGCCGGCACAGGGACATGGGGCGGGGGGGCTGCATCCCCGTCCCTCAGGGCATCCGCTCCTGCCGGCAGCCCTGCGGGACAGGGTGGGTGTCACTGGGAGGGCACGGGGGGGCACCCCTGGGACCCCCCCCCGCTGCTGACAGCCCACCTGCCCCTCGCCTTCCTCCTCCTCCTCCTCCTCCGTCCGCTGCCCCCTCCGCACACGGGCACCCTGCGCCCGGGACGCTGCGGGGGGGCCCGGCGTGAGCGTCAGGGGCTCGGTGGGGGCGGCGGGTGCCGCCCCGCGCCCCCCCCCCCCGGCCCCGGTTTGCCCCTCACCCCCCCGGGCGTCCCACGCGGCGCCGTGGGGCTGGCAGGAGGCGTGGGGCAGCAGGCGCCGGCGCGTCGCCTCGGCCAAGCTGCGCCGCGCGGCCGCCGCCAAGGCCGGGGTGTCCTCCACCTGCGGGGACGCGGGGTGGGGTGAGACCCCCACCCATCCCACCCTCCCCGGCGCCCCGCCGTGGGGTCCGCGCCCCCTCCCCGCGCCCCCCCCGACCTGCATGGCGCGCAGGCAGGCGCCGCGGAAGCGGGCGCTGGCGCTGGCGGCCACCACGGCCGTCACCGCGTCCAGCACGACGGGCAGGGACCGCGCCAGCCGCTCCTGGCCCTGCGGGACGGGGCGAGGACGGGGGTGTCAGGGGCGGGGGGGGTTCCCGGCGGCGCCCCCCCCCCCCCCCCCCCCCGAGCGCGGCGGCGCCCACCTCGTGCCGGCGGCGCAGCTCCCGCAGCAGGGGGTGGACGAGGGCGCGGAGGCCGCGGGCCAGCGCCGGGCGGCTGCTCAGCAGCGTCTGGCCCAGGTGGGCCAGCAGCAGCCGGCGGGCGCCTGCGGGGGGTGGTCGTCACCGCGGGGGCGACGGGGGACGGCTGGGGACACCCCCGGGCTGCGGGGACACCCCCAGGGCGCGGGGACCCCCAAGCCCACGGGGATCGCCCCAGCCAGGGGACCCCCCAGCATGGGGACGCCTCAGCCCACAGGGACCCCCCCGGCACAGGGACACCCCAGCACAGGGACCCCTCAGCCCACAGGGACCCCCCCGGCACAGGGACACCCCAGCACAGGGACCCCTCAGCCCACAGGGACCCCCCCGGCACAGGGACACCCCAGCACAGGGACCCCTCAGCCCACAGGGAACCCCCCCCAGGTGCAGGGACCCCGCAGCCCATGGGGACCCCCCCGGTGCAGGGACCCCGCAGCCCACAGGGACCCCCCCGGCACAGGGACCCCACAGCCCATGGGGACCCCCCGGTGCAGGGATCCCTCAGCCCACGGACCCCCTCGGCACGGGGACACCCCAGCACAGGGACCCCTCAGTCCATAGGGACCCGCCGGCACAGGGACACCCCCAGCCCACGGGGACCCCCCAGTGCGGGACCCCCCGGCCCACGGGGACCCCCCCGGCCCACGCACCCGCGTCGTACGCCTGGAAGGGATCCTCGTGGCGGAGGAAGAGGAAGAGCAGGAGGGTCTGGGGGTGCCGGTCCCCGTCCGGGGCGCCCGCTCCCCGCCGCACCGCGTACGCGGCGTCGGGGGTCGCCAGCTCTGCGGGGACAAGACGCGGCACCGGGGTGGGGCGGGGGTCTCTCCCACCGGCGGGACCCCCTCCCCGTCGCCCCCGGCCCCTCCCCACGCACCTTCCTCGCCCCACGGGCAGGCGTGGGGGGCCGCGGCGAGGCCGAAGTGCCCCCAGTCCGCCAGCCAGGAGGGGTCCCGGAGGAGCTGGGCCGGCAGCGGCCCGGCCGGTAGCCCCGCGGGGTCGTAGAGGAACAAGTGGCCACCGTCAAGGAGAACGGGCCGGCCCCACACGCGGCCCCACGCGCGGCCCCCCCGGCCCCCCGGCCCCCGGGATATGGCGACGGCGGCGAGGCGGGCGGGCAGGTTGGGTGCCGGCCGCAGGCAGGGGCAGGCCGCGGCCACGGGCAGGACGCTGAGCTCGCCCCCCAGCCCCACGGCGGCGGCGGGCGGGGGGACGCGCAGCCGGATGTGGGGTCCCGGCGTGGGGTGGATCCTGCTGCAGGGGGTCGCAGCCCCGGGCTCTGGCGGGCTGGGCGGGGGGAGAGGCGGGGGGCGGGTGCTGTGCCCCCAGGACCCTGACCCTGACCCCCAAGTACCCTGACCCTGACCCCCACGCCCCCCGACCCTGACCCGCTGCCCCCAGGTCCCTGAACCCTGACCCCCAGGCCCCCCGACCCTGACCTGCTGAGCCCCTGACCGTGACCCGCAGGTACCCTGACCCGCTGACCCTCAGGTACCCTGACTGTGACCTTCAGGCCCCCAGACCCTGACCCACTGACCCCCAGGTACCCCGACCATGACCCCCAGTCCCCCCAGCCGTGACTCCCAGGTCCCCTGACCCTGACCCACTGATCCCCCGTCCCTGACCCCGAGGCCCCCTGAACCTGCTGACCCCCAGGTAACCCGACCATGACCCCCAGGCCCCGAACCGTGACCCACTGATCCCCCGTCCCTGACCCCCAGGCCCCCCGACCCGCTGACCCCCAGGCCCCCCGACCGTCCCGTCCTACAGAGCGAAGTGCCGGCTCTGGACCCGCAGCCGCGCTCCCGCCAGCGCCGCGGCGCTCTCCCGGCTGTGGGGCGCAGGGAGGGGCTGGCACCGCGCTGGGACCACCCCCCCGCGTCCCCGTCCCCTGGCTGGGACCCCCCACGGTGCCCCCATCCCCATCTCCAAGGGATGAGCTATTGGGTCTGGGGTATCCCAAGCATGGGGGTGTCCCAGGGTGGGGGTGTCCCAGGGTGGGGGGGTGTCGCCAGGGGCTCACCCGTAGGTGTGTGAGGTCACGGCGCCGTTCACGCTGACACAGAAGTGAAACTCCACCTGGGGGGAGACGGGGGTCGGCGCGGGGATCCCCCCCCCGCCTCCGGCGCACGCCCCGGCCCCGCCGCGGTGACGCTACCTCGGGGTGCGCCACGCTGGTCCTGTGCAGGAACCGCCGCAGCGCGACGCAGTCGGGCGAGAGCGTGCCGGCGGGGGGGCTGAGCTGGGGGGGCGGAGAGAGGGCTGGGGGGTCCCCGATGCCCCCGCACACCCGGCCCCGGCTCGGCACACCCTGGGCGGGGGCCCAGCCCAGCCCCGCCGAGGGACTGGGACCAGTTTGGGGCCCAGCTCCACCGAGGGACTGGGACCAGTTTCAAGGCCCAACCCAGCCCCACCAAGGGATTGGGACCAGTTTGGGGCCCAGCCCAGCCCTGCCAAGGGACTGGGACCAGTTTGGGGCCCAACCCAGCCCGACCAAGGGATTGGGACCAGTTTGGGGGCGCAGCCCAGCCCTATCAAGGGATTGGGACCAGTTTGGGGCCCAGCCCAGCCCTGCCAAGGGACTAGGACCAGTTTGGGGCCCAGCCCAGCCCCGCCAAGGGATTGGGACCAGCTTGGGGCCCAGCCCAGCTCCGCCAAGGGACTGGGACCAGTTTCGGGGCCCAACCCAGCCCCACCAAGGGATTGGGACCAGTTTGGGGCCCAGCCCAGCTCCGCCAAGGGACTGGGACCAGTTTCGGGGCCCAACCCAGCCCCACCAAAGGACTAGGACCAGTTTAGGGGCGCAACCCAGCACCACCAAGGGACTGGGACCAGTTTGGGGCCCAGCCCAGCCCCACCAAGGGACTGGGACCAGTTTCGGGGCCCAACCCAGCCCCACCAAAGGACTAGGACCAGTTTGGGGGCGCAGCCCAGCCCCGCCAAGGGACTGGGACCAATTTCGGGGACCAACCCAGCCCCACCAGGGGACTGGGACCAGCTTCAGGGCCCAGCCCGTCCCCCCAGCCCTGGCACAGGTTTTGGGGTGCCACCCGCCGCCCAGTGACCCTGTTCTGCTGCCCCCCCCACCAAAACCAGGCCGCCCCGGCTATATTTATCCACCCGTCCTACTTGCGGCAGGGGCCGGGGCTCCCGGGGGGCCCCCGGCCCCGATTCCCCCCCCCAAGGTGACCCCAGGGCACGGGGAAGGAGGGCGGGGGGCCCCCTGAGCCCCCCAGCCTCACCTGGAAAGCCAAACGCAGCCGCGCTCGGTGCAGGATCCGGCCGCAGCACGGGGCAGGGGCGGGGGGGCCCCCCGGCAGCTTCGGCACCCCCGGGGCGGCTGTTGGGGGGTGGGGGGGGGGTGGGGGCCGTGCTGAGGACCCCCGGGCGCACGGGGGGCCACGGCGCGGGCCGGGGTCGTCTCCTACCTCCCCGCAGGGCTTCGGCGCCGAGATGGCGGCTGAGCTCCCCAGCGGCCGCCACTGCGGGGACAAGGGGGTGTCGGGGTCCCCTCAGCACCCCCCCAAGCCCCCCCCCCGGCCCCCCACGCACCGGTGAAGGTGCAGCGCGGCCGGCCCGCGCCCCCCGCGTCCCCCTGCGCCGCCAGGGCCACCAGCAGGGCCCCCCGCCTCGGCTCCCCGGCTTCGGGGGGCGGCAGGCCCAGGAGGAGCCGCTCCAGCACCTGCGGGCACGGGCGGCGCTTGGGGGGGCCCAGGGTCCCCCATCCGCCCTAGTGACCCCTGACCCCCCTGAGAAACCCCCCCGAGCCCCCCCAGGCTCCCTAGTGACCCCTGAGCCCCCCCGGACCCCCCCCAATCCTCCCTAGTGACCCCTGACCCCCACCGGGGCCTCTCCCAATCCTGCCTAGGGACCCCTTACTCCCCCCGTCACCCCCCAATCCTCCCTAGTGACCCCTGACCCCCAGAGACCCCCCAGGACACCCCCCAATCCTCCCTAGTGACCCCTGACCCCGCCATACTCCCTAGTGACCCTTGACCCCCAGAGACCCCCCCAGAGCTCCGCCCCATCCTCCCTAGTGACCCCTGACCCCCAGAGACCCCCCTCCCCATAGCTCCCCCCATCCTCCCTAGTGACCCCGACCCCCCCCCATCCTCCCTAGTGACCCTTGACCCCGCCGGGACCCCCAAGACCCCCCGCACCCCGCGCACGGCCTGGTCCGCCATGTCGCGGGCACGCCCCACCCCCACCCCACCCCTTCCCACGAGCGCCCCCTGGCGGCGCGGAGGAGGGGGGCGCCAGGGAGCCCCTCCCCGGGGGCGGGGCGGGTCGCCATGGCTACGGGCGGGACTGGCGGAGCCGTCGCCATGGCAACAGCTCATCTCCCTGTCTCCCGCCCCTTGGTTGCTGTGGCGACGGCGGGGGAAGGCGGGGGGGGGGTCCAGCGGCACCGGCAACCCCCCCCCCCCGCCTCCCCATGGCCCCGCCCCCGGCGCCGCTTTGGCCCCGCCCCCGCTCCGCCCCTCCCGGCCGCGCCGCCGCGGGTGTGATGAGCTGCCGGGACCTCAGCCCGCTCCGCCACCGCAGCGCGCAGGTAGGACCGGGCCGGGCCGGCGGGATGGGGGGGGGGCACCTCTACCCACCCCCCCCACCCGGGCAGGGACCCCCCCGAGCCACGATCCCGCACCGGCCCCGCATCCCCCCCGCTCCCGCACACCCCCCCCTCGCCACTGCGGCAGCGGCCGCGCTCCCCGCAGCACCGGGCAGGGCCCCCCCCCCACCCCGCTTTGTCCCGGGGCCTTGCTAGGGACCCCCCTCCCCCCCGAGGCACCCGCATTCGTGCCCCGCGTGTCCCCGCCGACACGCGTGCCCAACCCCCCACCCCCCCGCCGGCGCGGGGGGGTCCGGCCGCTGATCCCGCGCTAAGAGCATTAAACGGCCGGGAGGCGCCGCGGGGGGGGGGGGCTGCGGGGCTGGAGGACCCCCCCGGGGCTAGCGGGGGGGGTCCCCGGAGAGGAGTGGGGGGTCTCGGGGGGTCAGAGGTCACTGGGGAGGCTGGGGAGGGTCCTGGGGGGTCGCTAGAGGAGGTGTGGGGGGGTTCTCACGGGTGGGGGGGGTCTCCCGCACAGTTGAGGGGGGGTCTCTCACGGGTGGGGGGAGGTCCCGCCCAGTTTGAGGGGGTCCCTCAAGTGTCGGGGGGTCCCTCCTGGCCTTGGGGGATCCCTTAATGATCGGGGGGGGGGTCTCTCACGAGCTGGCGGGGGGGCCCGCACAGTTCAGGGGGGGTCCCTCAAGGACCCGGGGGGGGGGGGGTGCCCCTCCTGGGCTTGGGGGGTGCCCCACACAGCTCCCCGGGGGAGATGGGGGGGTCCTTCCCCCCTCCTACCGCTGCACCTGCCCCGCACCCCCCGGGGGCCCCCCCCCCCGGTGCCAGGGACCCCCTCCCCCGGTGACAGCCCCCCCCCCCCCCCGCCAGACCCCCGGGCCAGCCCCCGCAGCCCCCCAGGGCCATGCTGTCCCCCCCGGCTTACGACAGCCTGGAGCTGCCGCGGCCCTTCGGCGTCAACAGCCGCTGGGACGGGGCCGAGGAGGAGGAGGAGGAGGGCGACCATGAAGGCAGCTCGGCCCGACGCTTCGAGCGCTCCCGCATCAAGGCGCTGGCCGGTACGGGGAGGGGGCGCCCCCAAAAATGGGGGCTGGGGTGGGGGGCACCCCGACTGGGGAAAATACGGCGGGAAACCCAACCCGAGCCAAAACCAGGGGGGGCACCCCCAAAAAGGGGGTGGGCGCCTCCCAAAACCAGGTGTGACGCCCCCAAAAATGGGGCGGGCGCCCCCAAAAAGGGACGGGCACCTCCAAAAATGGGGCGGGCGCCCCCCGAAAAACCCCACGGGGCAGCCCAAAAAACGTGGGGGGCAGCCCAAAAACAGGGGGAGGGGAGCCGGGACACAGGGGGGAGCACCCCGAAACCCGGGGGGGGGGGGCAGGAGGATGGAGTTTGGGGGGCGGCGGCGCCGGGGCGGCCCCCCCTGCGCCCCGCCAAGCGCACACGCCGCCGGCGCCCGACGCGCGCACGTGCGAGCGCGCGACGCGTGAACGCGCGCCCCCGCGTAAGTACACACGCGTGTGCACGCACGCACACGCGTGTACGCACACGCGCACGTCGCGAGCCGCCCGACCTGTTTTCACGTAAATCCCGGCGCCGCCCTCGCCCGCCCAGCCCCACGGCACCCAGCCCCACGGCACCCAGCCCCACGGCCCCCCCGACCCCACGGCCCCCCCCCATGGCCGGCCGCCCCGCCGCGCCCCCCGCCGCCCCCCGCCGCCCCCCGGCCGCGCTCCCCGGCGTCCTCGAGGGACGCTTCAAGCAGCTCCAAGGTGAGACGGGGACGGGGCCCCCCCCGATGGGGATGGGACCCCCCCGGGGGACGGGGACCCCCCCAGAGCCCTCGGGGCCCCCCTGTCCTCGGTCCCCATTCGGTGACCCCTATAGGTCCCACCAGCCCCTATAGGGCTCCCTAGAGCCTGAAGGTCAACCCCAGCTCCCCCCACCCCGACCCTATAGACACCCCCCCCCATCCCTATAGCCTCCCCTGGCCCTATAGGTCCTGGCCAGGTCCCCCCCAGACCCTATAGGGCTCCCCACAGCTCTGCAGGTGCCTCCGGGGACCTGGGCGTCCTTCCGGACCCTATAGACACCCCCCCCACCTCGAGCCCTATAGGTGTTTTCCAGGACCCTATAGGCGTCCCTTGAGGGCCTATAGGTGCCCACCCCCCGGGTCCCCCCCAGACCCTATAGATCCCTCCAGGTTCTCATGAGCCTCCCTGAAACCACCGTGCACGCCCCCCCCCCCCCGCACACCTCCGCACCCCTAAACCGGCACACCCGAAGCTGGGGGGCACTGTGGGGGGGACCCCGGGGGTGGGGGGGGACCCAGGGGTCCAGGCGGGGACCCCCAGGTGTGGGGAGGACATGGGTCTGGGGACACACACACCCCCCCCAGCTGTCGGGGCTCACAGGTCTGGGGGGGACACCCCGGTGTCAGGGGGACCCCCAGGTGTGGGGGGGACACGGGGGCCCGGGGGGGATGCAGGGGTCTGGCCGCAGCCCCCCAACCCCCCCGAGACCCCACATGGCTGCCCAAGACCCCCCAACACCCCCTGGATCCCCCCCAAGACTCCCAACAGCCCCCCCAAGACCACCCATGGCCCCCCAACCACCCCAAGAACCACCTCAAGACCCCCCATAGCCCCTCAAGACCCCCGCCCCAGACCCCCCCCAAGCCCCCCAATTACCCCCCCCAAGATTCCCCCGGCCCCCTAACCCCCCCAAGACCCCCATGGCCCCCCAAACCCCCCAAGCCCCACCACAGCCCCCTAATCCCCCCCTCCACGCCCCCCCCCGGCTCCCCAAACCCTCCAATCCCCCCCCCAGCCCCCTAACTCCCCCCCCCCAAGACCCCTCACGGCCCCCCAAACCCCCCAATCCCCCCTCCCCTCCCCAAGACCCCCCACGGGCCCCCCACGGCCCGGCCCCAAATCCTCTTACCGCTAATCCCGGGCCGGCGCCGGGCGCGGCTGGCACGGGAAACCGAGCACCCCCCCTGCCTCCCCCCACCCCACAGCCGGGGGTCCGGACGCCTACGGCCCCTGGGGTGGGGGGACACCCCCCCATATCCCCGCCCCCCCCAGCCACGGGGCGCGTTCCGCAGCGCTCGGGTCCCGCCGACGTCTCTCCACGCCGCGGGGGTCCCGCCAGCCCCCCTGCCCCATCCCTGCGGGGGGCGGGGGGGGGTCCCGGCTGACGCGGCCCCCTCCCCTCCCCAGACGAGCGCGAGGCGGTGCAGAAAAAGACCTTCACCAAGTGGGTGAACTCCCACCTGGCGCGGGGGACCTGCCGGCTGGGCGACCTGTACAGCGACCTGCGCGACGGCCGCATGCTGCTGCGCCTGCTCGAGGTGCTGTCGGGGGAGCAGCTGGTGAGCGGGGACCCCCCACGCCCCCCCCCGACCCCGGGCTGAGCGGGGACCCCCCGCGCCCGCCCGCCCGCCCACCCCCGGGGTGGCCGTCGCCTTCCCCGCGACGGCCCGCCGCCACCTTCCCGGGGATTTGGGGTCTTTGGGGCGTACGGTGCTGGGGGGAACGGCGCCGGGACGCCTTCTCCGGGACCCCCCAGGCACCCCCAACCTGGGGTCCCCAAGCCACGACTCCTTCCCCAGGACCCCAACACCCAGGACCCCGAGGAATCCCCTTCCCCAGGACCCCTTCCCCAGGACCCCCCAGACACCCCCAACCTGGGACCCCCAAGCCACGACTCCTTCCCCAGGACCCCCCATACACCCCCAACCCAGAACCCCTTCCCCAGGACCCCCCAGACACCCCCAACCTGGGACCCCCAAGCCACGACTCCTTCCCCAGGATCCCAACACCCAGGACCCCCAGGAATCCCCTTCCCCGGGACCCCAACCTGGGACCCCTTCCCCAGGACCCCCCAGGCACCCCCTTCCCTGGGACCCCTGAGCCACAACTCCTTCCCCAGGACCCCAAAACCCAGGAATCCCCTTCCCTAGGACCCCAACCCAGGACCCCTTCCCCAGGACCCCTCAGATACCCTCTTCCCAGGGACCCCCAACCCAGGACTCCTTCCCCGGGACCCCAATACCCAAAACCCCTTCCCCAGGACCCCCAGCCACCCCTTTCCCTGGGACCCCCAGCCCAGGACCCCTTCCCCAGGACCCCAACACCCCGGACCCCTTCCCCAGGACGCCCCAGACACCCCCTTCCCCAGGACCCCAACACCTGGGGCCCCTTCCCTGGAACCCCCAGGCACCCTGTTCCCTGGGACCCCCAGCCCAGGACCCCTTCCCCAGGACCCCCCAGACACCCCCTTCCCCAGGACCCCAACACCTGGGGCCCCTTCCCTGGAACCCCCAGGCACCCTGTTCCTGGGACCCCCAGCCCAGGACCCCTTCCCCAGGACCCCCCAGACACCCCCTTCCCCAGGACCCCAACACCTGGGGCCCCTTCCCTGGAACCCCCAGGCACCCTGTTCCCTGGGACCCCCAGCCCAGGACCCCTTCCCCAGGACCCCCCAGACACCCCCTTCCCCAGGACCCCAACACCTGGGGCCCCTTCCCCAGAACCCCCAGGCACCCCGTTCCCTGGGACCTCCGAGCCACAACTCCTTCCCAGGACCCCAAAACCCAGGAATCCCCTTCCCTAGGACCCCAACCCAGGACCCCTTCCCCAGGACACCTCAGATACCCTCTTCCCAGGGACCCCCAGCCCAGGACCCCTTCCCCAGGACCCCAACACCCCGGACCCCTTCCCCAGGACCCCAACACCTGGGGCCCCTTCCCCGGAACCCCCAGGCACCCCGTTCCCTGGGACCCCCAGCCCAGGACCCCTTCCCCAGGACCCCCCAGACACCTCCTTCCCCAGGACCCCGGTACCCGTCACCCCCCTTCCCCGGGTCCCCGGCATCCAGGCGCCCCTTCCCCGGCGGCCGGGTGCCCCTCCCCGGGTGCCGCAGCCCCCGGGCGCCCCGGGCCGTGCGCCGGGGGTCCTGAGGCCGCCCCCGCCCCCCGCAGCCCAAGCCCACCAAGGGCCGGATGCGGATCCACTGCCTGGAGAACGTGGACAAGGCGCTGCAGTTCCTGAAGGAGCAGCGGGTGCACCTGGAGAACGTGGGCTCGCACGACATCGTGGATGGCAACCACCGCCTCACCCTCGGCCTCGTCTGGACCATCATCCTCCGCTTCCAGGTACCGCCGCCCCCGGGGGTCCCGCATCAGCCCCGGGGGTCCTGCACCAGCCATCGGGGTCCCTGCATCAGCCCCGGGGGTCTCGCATCAGCCCCGGGGGTCTCGCATCAGCCCCGGGGGTCCCTGCACCAGCCATCGGGGTCCCGCACCAGCCATCGGGGTCCCTGCATCAGCCCCGGGGGTCCCTGCACCAGCCATCGGGGTCCCGCACCAGCCATCGGGGTCCCTGCATCAGCCCCGGGGGTCCCTGCACCAGCCATCGGGGTCCCGCACCAGCCATGGGGGTCCCGCATCAGCCATGGGGGTCCCACATCAGCCGTGGGGTCCCGCGGCTGCCATCGGGGTCCCGTGGCTGCCATGGGGGTCCTGCATCACCCAGAGGGGTCCTGCAGCTGCTGTAGGGTCCCTGCATCTTCCACGAGGGTCCTGCATCTGCCACGGGGGTCCCACATCCACCGTGGGGGTCCCTCAACCCACTGTGGGGTCCCTACCTCTACGGTGGGGGTCCCCGCATCTGCTATGGGGGTCTTACAGCCACCGTGGGGGTCCCTGCACCCGCTGTGGGTCTGCGTGCCCACCCTGGAGCCCCCTGCCCCAGCCGGGAGCCCCCCCCCGCCCACCGCCCGCGTACCGCCCCAGCCGCGGGGTGGTCCGGGACCCCCCTCAGCGCGCGCCGCCCCCCAGATCCAGGACATCAGCGTGGAGACGGAGGACAACAAGGAGAAGAAGTCGGCCAAGGACGCGCTGCTGCTCTGGTGCCAGATGAAGACGGCGGGGTGAGCGGGGGGTCCCGGGGGGTCTGGGGGGGGTGTCCCGGGGGGCTGGGGGTCGCAGGTTGAGCCCTCACCCCGGCACCTGGCAGGTACCCGAACGTGAACGTGCACAACTTCACCACGAGCTGGCGGGACGGGCTGGCCTTCAACGCCATCATCCACAAGCACAGGTGGGGCGCGTGGGGGGCGCGTGGGGGGCGCGTGGGGGGCGCGTGGGGGGCGCGTGGGGGGCGCGTGGGGCGGGCGGCGCGGGGCAGCGGGCGCGCGGGATGCGGGACGCGGGAGGCGGGGCGCGGCTCGCGGGGCGCGCGACGGGGACGCGGGGCGGGCGCCGTGGGGCAGGGTCCGTGGGGCGGGCGCCGTGGGGCGGGCGCCGTGGGGCTGAGGCCGTCCCGCTGCCCAGGCCGGACCTGGTGGACATGGACGCGCTGCGACGCTGCAACGCGCACTACAACCTGCAAAGCGCCTTCAACCTGGCCGAGCGCGAGCTCGGGCTCACCAAGCTGCTGGACCCCGAGGGTGAGGAGGGGCCGGGGGGGCCGGGGGGGGGCCGGGGGGCCGCACTCACCCCCCACTCTCCGCTCCCCGCAGACGTGAACGTGGACCAGCCGGACGAGAAGTCCATCATCACCTACGTGGCCACCTTCTACCACTACTTCTCCAAGATGAAGGCGCTGGCGGTGGAGGGGAAGCGCGTCGGGAAGGTGACGGGCGGGCGGATGGACGGACGGACGGAGGGAAGGACGGAGGGAGGGGGAGACGGGCGGAGAGGTGGATGGGGGGCAGCTGGATGGAGGAAGAAGGTGAATGAGGGTCTAAAAGGATGGACGGACGGACGGACGAATGGGTGCGCAAATGGATGGACAGGCAGGCAAGGCAGGCAGACAATGGGCACCAAAAAGGATGGACAGACAGACAGACAGGCAGACGAATGGGCACCCAAATGGATGAACAGACAGACATGCAGATGAATGAGTGCCCAAATGGATGGACAGACAGACAGACATGCAGATGAATGGGTGCGCAAAAGGATGGACAGACAGACAGGCAGACGAACAGGCACCCAAATGGATGGACAGACAGACAGACATGCAGACGAATGGGCACCAAAAAGGATGGACAGACAGACAGGCAGACGAATGGGTGCCCAAAAGGATGGACAGACAGGCAGACGAATGGGTGCCCAAAAGGATGGACAGACAGACAGACAGGCAGACGAATGGGTGCCCGAAAGGATGGACAGACAGACAGGCAGACGAATGGGCACCTAAAAGGAGGGACAGACAGACAGGCAGATGAATGGGTGCCCGAAAGGATGGACAGACAGACAGACAGGCAGACGAACGGGTGCCCGAAAGGATGGACAGACAGACAGACAGGCAGACGAACGGGTGCCCGAAAGGATGGACAGACAGACAGACAGGCAGACGAACGGGTGCCCGAAAGGATGGACAGACAGACAGACAGGCAGACGAACGGGTGCCCGAAAGGATGGACAGACAGACAGACAGGCAGACGAACGGGTGCCCGAAAGGATGGACAGACAGACAGACAGGCAGACGAACGGGTGCCCGAAAGGATGGACAGACAGACAGACAGGCAGACGAACGGGTGCCCGAAAGGATGGACAGACAGAGGGAGAGAGGAGGTGGGCGGCTGGACGGAGGGCAGGCCGAAGGGCTGGACAGACGGACGCGGAGGGAGAGGGAGAGGAGTGGCGGACAGACGGCCATCCGGGTGCCCGAGCCGGGGGGACAGACGTCCGGCTGGCGAGAGGGGGACGGACGGCGGCCCCCCGGAGGGCCGTCGGGACAGACGGCCGCGCGGGGAGCCGGAGGATGGACAGACGGCCGTCCGGCGGGCGCCGCAGGTGCTGGAGGCGGCGCGGGAGGCGGAGGAGCTGGTGGGGCGGTACGAGGAGCTGGCGGGGGAGCTGCTGGGCTGGATCGCACGGACCATCCTCGCCCTCAACGACCGGCAGCTGGCCGGCGCGCTGCCCGGCGTGCGGAACCAGCTCCACGCCTTCAACACCTACCGCACCGTGGAGAAGCCCCCCAAGTGAGCCCCCGCGCCCGCCCCCCCCCGCCGCTGCCCCCCCGCCGCCGCCGGGGGGGCTGAGCGGCGCCCGTCCCCCCGCCCGCCCCAGGTTCGTGGAGAAGGGCAACCTGGAAGTGCTGCTCTTCACCGTCCAGAGCCGGATGCGGGCCAACAACCAGAAGGTCTACGTGCCGCGCGAGGGGAGGCTCCTCTCCGACATCAACAAGGTGGGAGGGCGCGGCGGCGCGGGGACGGCTGGCGGGGATGGTGTCGCGGCACGGGGACGGCGTCGTGGCGCGGGGACGGCTGGCAGGGATGGTGTTGCGGCGCGGGGATGGTGTCGCGGCACGGGGATGGCGTCGTGGCGCGGGGACGGCTGGCAGGGATGGTGTTGCGGCGCGGGGATGGTGTCGCGGCACGGGGATGGCGTCGTGGCGCGGGGACGGCTGGCAGGGATGGTGTTGCGGCGCGGGGACGGCTGGCGGGGATGGTGTCGCGGCGTGGGGACAGCGTCATGGCGCGGGGACGGCTGGCACGGACGGCTGGCGGGGATGGTGTCGCGGTGCGGGGATGGTGTCACGGTGCGGGGACGGCGTCGTGGCGCGGGGACGGCTGGTGGGGATGGTGTCACGGCGTGGGGACGGCTGGCAGGGACGGCGTCGTGGCGCGGGGACGGCATCGCGGCGCGGGGACGGCGTCGTGGCGCGGGGACGGCTGGTGGGGATGGTGTCGCGGTGCGGGGACGGCGTCGTGGCGCGGGGACGGCTGGCGGGGATGGTGTCGCGGCGCGGGGATGGCGTCGTGGCGCGGGGACGGCTGGCGGGGATGGTGTTGCGGTGCAGGGATGGTGTCACGGCACGGGGACGGCTGGCGGGGACGGCGTCGTGGCGCGGGGACGGCTGGTGGGGATGGTGTCACGGCACGGGGACGGTGTCGTGGCGCGGGGACGGCTGGCACGGACGGTGTTGCGGTGCGGGGACGGCGTCGTGGCGCGGGGACGGCTGGCGGGGATGGTGTTGCGGTGCAGGGATGGTGTCGCGGCGCGGGGACGGCTGGTGGGGATGGTGTCGCGGCGCGGGGACAGCGGCACGGGGACGACTGATGGGGACCGGTGTCGTGGTGCTGGGACGGCTGGCGGGGACGGCGTCGCGGCGTCGGCTGACGGCGCCGCGTCCCGTCCAGGCTTGGGAGCGGCTGGAGAAGGCGGAACACGAGCGGGAGCTGGCGCTGCGCACCGAGCTCATCCGGCAGGAGAAGCTGGAGCAGCTGGCGGCGCGGTTCGACCGCAAGGCAGCCATGCGGGAGACCTGGCTGAGCGAGAACCAGCGCCTCGTCTCCCAGGTGCCGGCCGGCGGCGCGGACCGGGACGGCGGGGGTCCCACGCCCCGCCGCCAGCCCCCGAGCGCCCTGGGGACCCGTGGGGTTCGGGGGTCCCACGCCCCGCCGCCACCCCCCGAGCGCCCCGGGGACCCGCGGGGTTTGGGGGTCCCACGCCCCGCCGCCACCCCCCGAGCGCCCTGGGGAACCGTGGGGTTCGGGGGTCCCACGCCCCGCCGCCACCCCCCGAGCGCCCCGGGGACCTGCGGGGTTCGGGGGTCCCACGCCCCGCCGCCAGCCCCCGAGCGCCCCGGGGAACCGTGGGGTTCGGGGGTCCCACGCCCCGCCGCCACCCCCCGAGCGCCCTGGGGACCTGTGGGGTTTGGGGGTCCCACGCCCCGCCGCCACCCCCCGAGCGCCCCGGGGACCTGCGGGGTTTGGGGGTCCCACGCCCCGCCGCCAGCCCCCGAGCGCCCTGGGGACCCGCGGGGTTTGGGGGTCCCACGCCCCGCCGCCACCCCCCGAGCGCCCCGGGGACCTGCGGGGTTTGGGGGTCCCACGCCCCGCCGCCAGCCCCCGAGCGCCCCGGGGACCTGCGGGGTTCGGGGGTCCCACACCCCGCCGCCACCCCCCGAGCGCCCCGGGGACCTGCGGGGTTCGGGGGTCCCACGCCCCGCCGCCACCCCCCGAGCGCCCCGGGGACCTGCGGGGTTCGGGGGTCCCACGCCCCGCCGCCAGCCCCCGAGCGCCCTGGGGACCCGCGGGGTTCGGGGGTCCCACGCCCCGCCGCCAGCCCCCGAGCGCCCTGGGGACCCGCGGGGTTCGGGGGTCCCACGCCCCGCCGCCAGCCCCCGAGCGCCCCGGGGACCCGCGGGGTTTGGGGGTCCCGCGCCCCACTGACCCTGGCGACCCGCGGGGTCCGGGGGTCCCACCGCCCTGGGGGTGACGGGGGGTCCCCTGGGGCGCAGGGGCCGTCCCTGCCCCGCGCTCAGGCCTCGCCGCCCCCCCAGGACAACTTCGGGACGGACATGTCGGCGGTGGAGGCGGCGGTGCGGAAACACGAGGCCATCGAGACGGACATCGTGGCCTACAGCGAGCGGGTGCAGGCGGTGAGCGCGGTGGCGGCCGAGCTGGAGGCCGAGCGTTACCACGACATCCGCCGCGTCCTGACGCGTCGCGACAACGTGGTTCGGCTCTGGGATTTCCTCCGGCAACTGGTGGCCGCGCGCCGCGAGCGGCTGCTGCGGCACCTGGAGCTGCAGAAGATGCTGCGGGACCTGGCGCACCTCACCGACTGGATGGAGGAGATGAAGGTAGCGGCGCGGCGGCGGCGGCGGCGGCGGCGGGCGCGGCGGCCGGACCCTGACGTCGCCGCGTCCCCTCGCTCCCCGGTGCCGCAGGGCCGGCTGCAGTCGCAGGATCTGGGGAAGCACCTGCGCGAGGTGGACGACCTGCTGCAGATCCACGCGCTGGTGGAAGCCGACATCGCGGCGCAGGCGGAGCGGGTGCGGGCGGTGAGCGCGGCGGCGCAGCGATTCGCCGGGCCCGGCGAGGGTGAGTGCGGCCGGGGCACCCCGCGGCCCCTGGGACCCCCGGGGCGGCCGGCGCACCCCCTCAGGGACCTGCCGGGGGTCCCCGCAGGCTACCGGCCCTGCGAGCCGGCGGCGGCGCGCGAGCGCGTGGCCGCGCTGGAGCTGCGCTACCGGGAGCTGGCGGAGCTGGCGGCGCAGCGCCGGGCTCGGCTGGAGGAATCGCGGCGGCTCTGGAAATTCTTCTGGGACGCCGGGGAGGAAGAAGCCTGGATGCGGGAGCAGGAACGGCTCCTCTCCTCCGAGGACGTCGGCCGGGATCTGACCAGCTCCCTGCGCCTGCTGAGTCAGCACGACGCCTTCCGCGGCGAGCTGAGCGGGCGCGCGGGGCCGCTGGAGCAGGCGCTGGCCCGGGGCCGGGGGCTGGCGGCCGAGGGCCGTCTGGGGGCGGCCGAGGTGGCCGAGCGGGCGCGGGAGACGGAAGGACGCTGGCGGGCGCTGGCCGAGCTGGCGGCGGAGCGCGAGCGACGCCTGCGGGAAGCCGCCGGCTTCTTCCAATTCCAGGCGGAGGCGGCGGACGCGGAGGCCTGGCTGGAGGACGCCCTGCGCCTGGCGTCCAGCCCGGAGCTGGGCCACGACGAGTATTCCACCCGCCGGCTGGCCCGGCAGCACCGCGAGGTGCAGGAGGAGGTGCGGAGCCACCGCCCCGCCATCGACGCCCTGCACCAGCAGGCTCGCGCCCTGCCGCCCGCCTTCGCCGACGCTCCCGGCGCGGCCGGGCGGCTGCCGGCGCTGGAGCGGCGGTACCGGGAGCTGGCGGCGCGGGCCGAGCGCCGGCGGCAGGACCTGCAGGACGCGCTGGGCCTCTACACCATGCGCCGCGAGGCGGACGCCTGCGGGCTGTGGGTGGGCGAGAAGGAGCAGTGGCTGCGCGCCCTGCGCGTCCCCGACAAGCTGGAGGACCTGGAGGTGGTGCAGCAGCGGTGAGCGCCGGCGCCGGCCCCCCGCCCCGGCGCGGCGCGGCCCCCGGCGCGGGCTGAGCCCCCGTCCCCGCCCGCAGCTTCGAGACGCTGGAGCCCGAGATGAACAACCTGGCGTCCCGCGTGGCCGCCGTCAACCGCATCGCCGACCAGCTGCTGGCCGCCGACCGGCGCAACCAGGACAGCGTCCGCGCCACCCGCGAGCAGCTCAACGCCGGGTGGGTGGCGGGCGCTGCGGGCAGGGTGCTGCGGGCGGGCAGGGACGTGGCGGGCAGGGATGCTGCGGGTAGGGACGCTGCAGGCAGGGATGCTCCAGGCAGGCAGGGACGCTGCGGGCAGGGACGCTGCGGGCAGGGGGACGCTGCGGGCAGGGGGACGCTGCGGGCAGGGACGCTGCGGGCAGGGCCGGGCACCGCGGGCGGGACCGCCGGGCAGGGTGTCCGTCTCCGGGCGCGGCGGGGGCAGGCGCGTCCCCGCTGACGCCGCCGCCGCCGCCGCGCAGGTGGGAGCGGTTCCGCGCGCTGGCCGACCAGAAGAAGGAGGCGCTGACGTCGGCGCTGAACGTCCAGAACTACCACCTGGAGTGCGACGAGACCACGTCCTGGATGCGGGAGAAGACGAAGGTGATCGAGTCGACGCAGGGCTTGGGCAACGACCTGGCCGGCGTCACGGCGCTGCAGCGCAAGCTGTCGGGCGTGGAGCGCGACCTGGAAGCCATCCAGGGCAAGGTGCGGGATTTACGAGCCGAAGCGGAGAAGTTGGCGGCCGAACAGCCGGAGCAGGCGCCCGTCATCCTGGCTCGGCTGTCGGCCGTGGAGGCGGTACGGGACGAGCTGTGCCGCGGCCTGCGGCGGCGCGAGGAGTCGCTGGGGGAGGCTCGCAAGCTGCAGGGCTTCCTGCGGGACCTGGCCGCCTTCCAGGCCTGGCTGTCCCGCACCCAGACGGCCGTGGCCTCCGAGGACGTGCCGGCCACCCTGGCCGAGGCCGAAAGGTTGCTGAGTCAGCACGAGAGCATCGGCAAGGAGATCGCCCACTACGGCGACGACTACCGCAGCACGCGAGCCGTGGGCCGGGAGGTGACGCGGGGACAGACGGACGCGCAGCACGTCTTCCTGCACCAGCGCCTGGAAGCGCTGGACACGGGCTGGGAGGAGCTGGGGAGGATGTGGGAGAACCGCCACCACCTCCTGTCCCAAGCCTTCGCCTTCCAACTCTTCCTCCGCGACTCCAAGCAGGTCGAGGGGGTCCTCAGCACCCAGGTGAGCGGCCGGCCCCGCGAAGCCGGCGGCGCCGGCCGGGGGCACCCCGGGGTGCCGGAGGGGCGGCGGTGACGCCCGCTCCGGCGCCCGGCGCAGGAGTACGCCCTGTCGCACACGGAGATGCCCGGCACGCTGCCGGGAGCCGAAGCCTCCGTCAAGAAGCACGAGGATTTCATGGCCACCATGGAGGCCAACGGGGAGCGCGTCCAGGGGCTGGTGGCCGCCGGCCGCAAGCTGGTAGCCGAGGGCAGCCTCCACGCCGACAAGGTGCAGGAGACGGTGGATTCGGTGGAGAGCAGGTGAGGGGACGCCCCCTCCCGCGGCGCCGGCGGCCCCGGCGCAGCCCTCACCCCTCGCCCTCGCCGCAGGCACCGGCGGAACCGGGAGGCGGCCCAGGAGCTGCTGGGGCGGCTGCGGGACAACTGGGAGCTGCAGCGGTTCCTGCAGGACGGGCAGGAGGTGAGCGGCATCCCGGCGGGAGCGGGGCCGGCGCCGGCACGCGGTGACGGCGCCGGCCCCGCTCTGCCGCCGGCAGCTCACGCTCTGGATCAACGAGAAGATGCTGACGGCGCAGGACGTGTCCTACGAGGAAGCGCGCAACCTGCACACCAAATGGCAGAAGCACCAGGCCTTCGCCGCCGAGCTGGCCGCCAACAAGGGCTGGCTGGAGAAGATGGAGAAGGTGGGGCCGCGGCGAGGCCGAGGCGCCGGGACCCCCGCCGGCGCGGCCCCGCTGACGCCGGCGTCCCCGGCAGGAGGGCCAGCAGCTGGCGTCGGCGAAGCCGGAGCTGGGGACGGTGGTGACGGAGAAGCTGGCGGCGCTGCGGGGGCTGTGGGACGAGCTGGAGTCGACCACGCGGACGAAGGCGCGGCGCCTGTTTGACGCCAACCGCGCCGAGCTGTGCGCCCAGTCCTGCGCGGCGCTGCGGGGGTGGCTGGCCGGCGTGCACGCCCAGCTGCGCTCCGACGACTACGGCAAGGACCTCACCAGCGTCAACATCCTGCTCAAGAAGCAGCAGGTCCGGCGGGGGGACGGGGTCTGCGGGAACGGGGGTCTCCAGGGGATGGGGGTCTTCCAGGGGAGGGGGTCTGCAGGGACGGGGGTCTCCAGGGGATGGGGTCTGCCAGGACGGGGGTCTCCAGGATGGGGTCTGTGGGGATGGGGGTCTCCAGGGGAGGGGGGTCTCCAGGGAACGGGGTCTGCCAGGACGGGGGTCTCCAGGGGATGGGGGTCTCCAGGGAATGGGGGTCTTCCAGGGGAGGGGGGTCTCCAGGGAATGGGGTCTGTGGGGACGGGGGTCTCCAGGATGGGGTCTGTGGGGACGGGGTCTGTGGGGACGGGGGTCTCCAGGGGACAGGGGTCTCCAGGGGAGGGGGTCTGCCGGGACGGGGGTCTCCAGGATGGAGTCTGTGGGGATGGGGGTCTCCAGGGGATGAGGGTCTGCAGGGAATGGGGGTCTCCAGGGGACGGGGTCTGTGGGGACGGGGTCTGCCGGGACGGGGGTCTCCAGGGGCGGGGTGCACGGGGACGGGGGTCGGCCGGGGAGGGGGCGCGGGGGCGCCCGGCGCGGGGTCCCTCACGCGGCCGGGCAGATGCTGGAGCAGCAGACGGCGGTGCGGGAGAAGGAGCTGGAGGCGATCCGGGCGCAGGCGCGGGCGCTCGGCCGGGAGGACGCCCGCGCGGCCGGGGCGCAGCGGCAGGTCCGCGCCGTGGAGGAGCAGTTCCTGGGGCTGCGCGAGCCGCTGCGCCAGCGCCGCCGAAAGCTCCTGGCCTCCCGGGAGGAGCACCAGTTCCACCGCGACCTGGAGGACGAGATCGTGAGTGGGCGCGCGGTGCGCCGGACGGGGACCCCCCGGGACCCCCCCGGCATTCCCTGACCCCCCCTCCCCGCCCGCCGCCTCCCCCCAGCTGTGGGTGAAGGAGCGCAGACCCCTCGCCGCGTCCACCGACCACGGCAAGGACCTGCCGTCCGTCCAGCTCCTGATAAAGAAGAACCAGGTGGGCGCGGGGAGCCGGGGAGGGGGCTCCGCCGCCCCCCGCCCGCGCTCACCGCCGCGTCCCCCTTCCCGCCGGCAGACGCTGCAGAAGGAGCTGCAGGGCCGCGAGCGGCGGGTGGAGGAGCTGCTGGGGCGGCGCGGGGGGCCGGGGGGTCCGGCCGAGCGGGCGCTGGAGCTGCGGGAAGCCTGGCGCGAGCTGCGGCTGCAGGCGGAGCTGCGGCACCGGCGGCTGGAGCGGGCGCAGGCGGCCCAGCAGTTCTACCGCGACGCCGCCGAGGCCGAGGCGTGGATGGGCGAGCAGGAGCTGCACATGATGTCGCAGGAGAAGGCCAAGGTACGGCTCCCCCCCGCCCCGGCGCGGCGCGGACCCCCGGCGCGGCGCGGACCCCCGGCGCGGCGCGGCCGCCCGCCCTGAGCCGCCGCCGCCGCCGCAGGACGAGCTGAGCGCCCAGGCCATGGTCAGCAAGCACCTGGTGCTGGAGCAGGCGCTGCGGGACTACGCCCGCGCCGTGCAGCAGCTGTCGGCGCAGAGCCGCGACATGGTGGCCGGCGGGCACCCCGAGAGGTGGGTGGCGCGGCCGCCGGCGGCGTGCCGCGGGGGTCGCGTCCTCCCCGAGGGCCGCCGTCCCCGCCGGCATCACCCCGCGGAGACCCCGTGTCCCCCCGCCACCCCCCGGCCCCACACGCGTCACCCCATGGGGACCCCGTGTCCCCCCCAGCCCCACATGTGTCACCCCATGGGGACACCGTGTCCCCCCCAGCCCCACGTGCATCACCCCACAGGGACACCGTGTCCCCCCGCCACCCCCCCAGCCCGACACGCGTCACCCCATGGGGACCCCATGTCCCCCTGCCACCCCCTGGCCCCACATGTGTCACCCCATGGGGACCCCATGTCCCTCCCAGCCCCACATGTGTCACCCCATGGGGACACCGTGTCCCCCTGCCACCCCCTGGCCCCACATGTGTCACCCCATGGGGACCCCATGTCCCCCTGCCACCCCCTGGCCCCACATGTGTCACCCCATGGGGACCCCATGTCCCTCCCAGCCCCACACGCGTCACCCCATGGGGACCCCGTGTCCCCCCCAGCCCCACATGTGTCACCCCATGGGGACACCGTGTCCCCCCCAGCCCCACGTGCATCACCCCACAGGGACACCGTGTCCCCCCGCCACCCCCCCAGCCCGACACGCGTCACCCCATGGGGACCCCATGTCCCCCTGCCACCCCCTGGCCCCACATGTGTCACCCCATGGGGACCCCATGT
Organism: Phaethon aethereus; assembly: GCF_964289735.1. Lineage (NCBI taxonomy): Eukaryota > Metazoa > Chordata > Aves > Phaethontiformes > Phaethontidae > Phaethon > Phaethon aethereus. The sequence goes on along the minus strand of NC_138613.1, from coordinate 86,801 downwards.
CCCCCCCAGCCCCACTTGTGTCACCCCATGGGGACACCGTGTCCCCCTGCCACCCCCTGGCCCCACATGTGTCACCCCATGGGGACCCCATGTCCCTCCCAGCCCCACATGTGTCACCCCATGGGGACACCGTGTCCCCCTGCCACCCCCTGGCCCCACATGTGTCACCCCATGGGGACCCCGTGTCCCCCCCAGCCCCACATGCATCACCCCGCGGGGACCCCATGTACCCTCACCCCTTCCCGGCCCCACACGCGTCACTCCATGGGGATCCCGTGTCCCCCCGCCACCCCCTGGCCCCACACACGTCACCCCATGGGGACCCCATGTCCCCCCCAGCCCCACACGCATCACCCCGCGGTGACCCCGCGTCCCCCCGCCCCTCCCCTCCCCACGCCCGCCGTCCCCCCGGGGCCGCGTCCCCCCGGTGCTGCCGGCGCTGATGCCGGCCGCGCCCGCAGCGAGCGGCTGACGCTGCGCCAGGGCCAGGTGGACAAGCTCTACGCCGGCCTGAAGGAGCTGGCGGGCGAGCGCCGCGCCGCGCTGCAGGAGCACCAGCGGCTCTGCCAGCTCAAGCGCGACGTGGACGACCTGGAGCAGTGGATCTCGGAGCGGGAGGTGGTGGCCGCTTCCCACGAGCTGGGCCAGGACTACGAGCACGTCACGGTGCGGGGCCGGGGCGGGAGGGCGCGGCGGGGGGCGTCCCCGCGCCCCCTCCCCGCCGTCGCCGACGCGCCGCCGTCCCCTTCCCGGCAGATGCTGCGGGATAAGTTCCGGGAGTTCTCGCGGGACACCAGCGGCATCGGGCAGGAGCGGGTGGACGGCGTCAACGGGCTGGCGGACGCGCTGATCGCGGCGGGGCACCCGGAGAACGCCACGGTGGCCGAGTGGAAGGACGGGCTGAACGAGGCTTGGGCCGACCTGCTGGAGCTGATGGACACGCGGTCGCAGATGCTGGCGGCCTCCTACGAGCTGCACCGCTTCCACCACGACGCCCGCGAGACCCTGGCCCAGGTGCGGCACAAGCAGAAGCAGCTGCCGGACGAGGTGGGCCGCGACCTGAACACGGCCGAGGCCATGCAGCGCATGCACACCGCCTACGAGCACGACATCCAGGCCCTGAGCGCCCAGGTGAGCCGCGCGGCGCGGCGCGGCATGGCGCAGCATGGTGCGGCATGGCACGGTGCAGGATGGCGTGGCGCGGGACGGTGCGGGATGGCGCGGTGTGGCACAGCGCGGCACGGTGCGAGATGGAGCGGCGCGGCACAGCGCGGCACGGCGTGGTGCGGTGCAGGATGGCGTGGCGCGGGACGGTGCGGCACGGCGCGGCGCAGTGCGGCACGGTGCAGGATGGCGTGGCGCGGGACGGTGCAGGATGGCGCGGTGCGGCATGGTGCGGCACGGTGCGGGATGGAGCGGCGTGGCACAGCGCGGCACGGCGTGGTGTGGCACAGTGCAGCACGGTGCGGGATGGCGTGGTGCGGCGCGGCGCGGTGCGGCATGGTGCGGCGCGGTGCGGCACGGTGCGGGATGGTGTGGCACGGCGCAGCACGGCGTGGGACGGCAGCGCGGCATGGCGCGGTGCGGCACGGTGTGGGACGGTGTGGCGCGGGATGGCACGGCACGGCGCGGCCTCACGTCCGCGCGCCCGCAGGTGCACCAGGTGCAGGAGGACGCGGCGCGGCTGGAGAAGGCGTACGCCGGGGAGAAGGCGGCCGACATCCGCCGGCACGAGCGGGCGGTGAGCGAAGCCTGGGCCGAGCTCCGCGGCAGCAGCCAGGACCGGCGCCGGCTGCTGCTCGACACCGTCGACAAGTTCCGCTTCCTGCGCGCGGTGCGCGACCTGCTGCTCTGGATGGACGGCGTCCGCCTGCAGATCGAGGGCCAGGAGCGCCCGCGGTGAGGGGGGCCGCGCCGCCGGGGCGGGGGGCGCGTGCCGGCACGGCGGCGGCGGCGCCGCGGGGAGGCTGACCGCGGCGCCCGGCCCCGGCGCAGGGACGTGTCCTCGGCCGACCTGGTGATCAAGAACCACCAGAGCATCAAGGCGGAGGTGGAGGCGCGCGCCGACAGCTTCGACGCCTGCGTGGCCATGGGCACCGCGCTGCTGGACAAGGGCCACTACGCCGCCGACAAGGTGGGGCCGGCCCCATGTCCCCATCCCGTGTCCCAATCCTTGTCCCCGCGTTCCCGTCCCCGTCCCTGTGTCCCCATCCTTGTCCCCACGTCCCCATCCTCATGTCCCCGTCCCTGTCCCTGTGTCCCTGTCCCCATCCCCGTGTCCCAATCCTTGTCCCCACGTCCCCATCCCTGTGTCCCTGTCCCCATCCCTGTGTCCCCATCGCTGTCCCCATGTCCCTGTCCCCGTTCCCACGTCCCCGTCACCACATCCCCGTCCCCATCCCGTGTCCTAATCCTTGTCCCCATGTCCTCATCCCCATGTCCCTGCCCCTGTCCCTGTGTCCCTGTCCCCATCCCTGTGTCCCCATCCCCACGTCCCCGTCCCTGTCCCTGTGTCCCATGTCCCCATCCCCGCGTCCTCATCCCCGCGTCCCCATCCCTATCCCTGTGTCCCTGTCCCCATCCCTATGTCCCCATCTCCATGTCCCAATCCTTGTCCCTATGTCCCCATCCCTGTGTCCTTGTCCCCATCCCTGTGTCCCCATCCCTGTGTCCCCATCCCTGTGTCCCCGTCCCCATCCCTGTGTCCCCGTCCCCATCCCTGTGTCCCCGTCCCTGTCCCTGTGTCCCTGTCCCCATCCCATGTCCCTGTCCCCATGTCCCCATCCCCGCGTCCCCATCCCCACGTCCCCATCCCTATCCCTGTGTCCCTGTCCCCATCCCTATGTCCCCATCTCCATGTCCCAATCCTTGTCCCTATGTCCCCATCCCTGTGTCCTTGTCCCCATCCCCACGTCCCTGTCCCACGTCCCCGTCCCACGTCCCCGTCCCACGTCCCCGTCCCCGTCCCCATCCCATGTCCCTGTCCCCGTGTCCCCATCCCATGTCCCAATTCTTGTCCCCATATCCCCGTCCCCGTCCCCGCGTCCCCATCGTTGCCCCCGCGTCCCCGCGCCGCGCACTCACCCCCCGCCACCCCCAGATCGCGGAGAAGCTCTCGCAGCTGCGGGAACGCCGCCGGGACATCGGCGACCGCTGGCAGGAGAAGATGGACTGGCTGCAGATCGGTGAGCGCGGGGCGGGGGGCGGCCCCCCCCCAGCGGGCCGGGGGTCCGCCCGGTGGGCCCGGGACCCACGCCGCGTGCCCCCCCCGCCCCGTATCTCCCCGCAGCGCTGGAGGTGCTGATGTTCGGGCGGGACGCCAGCATGGCGGAGGCCTGGCTGGCCAGCCAGGAGCCGCTGGTGCGCTCGGCGGAGCTGGGGAGCAGCGTGGCCGAGGTGGAGAACCTCATCAAGCGCCACCAGGGCTTCCAGAAAGCGGCCGCCGCCTGGGAGGAGCGCTTCGCCGCCCTGGAGCGCCTCACCACGGTGAGGGGGGGGCGCGGGGAGGGGACCCCCCCGCCGCCGGCACGCTCGGCGCGGGCGCCGGACCCCCTCCTTCTGCGTGTGGCCCCCCCACAGCTGGAGGAGAAGGAGCGGCGCCGGCGTGAGGAGGAGGAGGCGAGGAAGAAGCGGCCCCCCACGCCCCCCCCGGCGCAGCCCGAGGCGGGGGGCGTCCCGCCGTCGGTGCCCCCCGACGCCCGGAACGGCGTGGGGCCCGGCGAGCCGCAGCGGTGAGGGACGGGGGTCTGGGGGGCACATGGGGGTCTGGGGGGCTTGGGGGGGTGGGGCCATGGGGGATGTGGGGTCCTGGGATAAGGGGGGATATGGGGGTCCCGGGGGGGGACACGGGAAATGAGGGGACGGGGGGGACTTGGAGGGAAGGGGGGGGGACATGGGAGGCAGCGCCAGGCCTGAGGGGACATCGGGGTCCTGGGGAGGGAGGGGACGCGGTGGGGGACACGCAGGGAGGGCCCGGGGGAGGCAGGGGGGTCCCCAGCCCCTCACCCACCCCCGCGCCCCCCCCCAGGGCCCCGGCCCTGCAGAGCCTCCAGCCGGAGGCACCGGCCGTCAACGGGATCTGCCCCGACAGCGCCGCGATCCAGGTAACCCCCCCCCCGCGACGGGGGGACCCCCCTGCCGGGGGGGGGAGCTCCCCGCCACCTCTGTGTACCCCCCCGCCCCGTGGGTGGGCACCCACTCCCCCCCGTGCCCCCCGCAGGTGCCGGCGGCACCGGGACTGACCAACGGGGCTGGGGAGCGGGGGCCCAGCCCGGGGGGCTCCCCCCGGGGGCGCCAGGGGGGGGTCCCGGCCCCCGACCCCGCCCATGCGGCCACGCTGCCCCCCCGTGCGCCCCCCGCCCCCGAGAGCCTGGAGGGGGGGCTCTGCCGCAAGCACGAGATGGAGGCCCAGGGCAAGAAGGCCCCTAACAGGTGAGGCCACGCCCCCGGACACACCCACGCAGGCCACACCCTCCCCGGACACACCCACGCAGGCCACACCCCCAACGGGACACACCCCGTTCACGCCCATCCCACGTGCCACCACCCTGACCCCGCCCATAGGGACACGCCCCTGCTAAGCCGCACCCCACGGCCACGCCCTCTCTGCGGCCACACCCCTTCCTCCCGGCCCCTCCCTTAAACGGGCACCGCCCCCGCTCCCTGCGGCGCTGGGGGTGCCCCCCCACGGGTCTGGGGGTGTGTCCCTCCTCCCCGGTACCGTGCGTGTCCCCCCCCCCGAGCCGTGTCCCCCCCCCCGGAGCCGTGTCCCCCCCCCCGAGCCGTGTCCCCCCCCCCGGAGCCGTGTCCCCCCCCCCGAGCCGTGTCCCCCCCCCCGAGCCGTGTCCCCCCCCCGAGCCGTGTGTCCCCCCCCGGAGCCGTGTGTCCCCCCCGAGCCGTGTGTCCCCCCCCCCCCGAGCCGTGTGTCCCCCCCCACGGAGCCGTGTCCCCCCCCCCCGAGCCGTGTCCCCCCCCACGGAGCTGTGTCCCCCCCCACGGAGCCATGTGTGTCCCCCCCCACGGAGCCATGTGTGTCCCCCCCGGAGCCGTGTGTCCCCCCCACAGAGCCGTGTGTCCCCCCCCGGAGCCATGTGTCCCCCACGGAGCTGTGTGTGTCCCCCCCCACAGAGCTGTGTGTCCCCCCACAGAGCTGTGTCCCCCCCACGGAGCCGTGTCCCCCCCCCACAGAGCCGTGTCCCCCCCACAGAGCCGTGTTCCCCCCCGGAGCCATGTGTCCCCCCCACGGAGCTGTGTGTGTCCCCCCCCACAGAGCTGTGTCCCCCCACGGAGCCGTGTCCCCCCCCCACAGAGCCGTGTCCCCCCCACAGAGCCGTGTCCCCCCCTCCAGAGCCATGTGTCCCCCCCACAGAGCCGTGCCCCCCCCACAGAGCCGTGTTCCCCCCAGAGCCGTGTGTCCCCCCCCCACAGAGCCGTGCCCCCCCCCACAGAGCCGTGCCCCCCCCCCCAGAGCCGGGTGTCCCCCCAGAGCCGGGTGTCCCCCCCCACGGAGCCGTGCCCCCCCCTCACCCCGTGCCCCCCCCGCAGGTCCTGGCAGGGCGTGTACTGCGTGCTGCGGGGGGGCCGCCTGGGCTTCTACAAGGACGCCAAGGGGGCGGGCGCGGGGGTCCCGTACCACGGCGAGCCCCCCGCCAGCCTGCGCGGCGCCCGCTGCCACCCCGCCCTCCACTACAAGAAGCGCAAGCACGTCTTCAAGCTGGGGTAGGGGCGGGGGGCAGGGGGGGCTGGGGGGGTATGGGGGGGGCGGCGGGGGGCTGGGGGGCGCGGGGCGCTGAGCATGCCCCCCCCCAGGCTGAGCGACGGCAAGGAGTACCTCTTCCAGGCCAAGGACGAGGTGAGCGCCGGGTGGGGAGGGGGCACGGCCGGGGGAGCCCCCTCGCGCGCCCCGACGCTGGGGCCCTCCCACGCCCACTCCCACGCCCACTCCCACCCGCTCATGCCCTTGCACACCCTCTCAGGGCCTCCCACACCCCTCCCACGCCCCCTCACACCCTCCCACACCCCTCCCACGCCCACTCACATTCTCGCACACCCACTCCCACGCCCACTCACACCCTCCACGCCCACTCCCACTCTCACACACCCACTTCCACACCCACTCACACCCTCTCGCACGGCCACTCACACCCTCACACGCCCACTCACACCCACTCATGCCCTTGCAAACCCTCTCAGGGCCTCCCACACCCTCCCACACCCACTCCCATTCTCCCACACCCACTCCCACGCCCACTCACACCCTCCCACGCCCACTCCCATTCTCACACACCCACTCCCACGCCCACTCACACCCTCCCATGCCCCCTCCCTCTCCCACACCCGCTCCCACACCCACTCCCACGCCCACTCACACTCTTGCACACCCCCTCCCACGCCCACTCACCCACTCCCACACCCACTCACACTCTTGCACACCCCCTCCCACGCCCACTCACCCACTCTCACGCCCACTCACACTCTTGCACACCCCCTCCCACACCCACTCCCACCCTCCCATGCCCCCTCCCTCTCACACACCCACACCCACTCCCACGCCCACTCACACCCTTGCACACCCCCTCCCTCGCCCACTCACACCCTCCCACGCCCCCTCCCTCTCACACACCCCTCCCACACCCACTCCCACGCCCACTCACACTCTTGCACACCCCCTCCCACGCCCACTCACACTCTCGCACACCCCCCCCACACCCACTCCCACCCTCCCACGCCCCCTCCCCCTCCCACGCCCCCCCCACGCCCCCCACGCCCCCCCCGTGCCCGCCGCGCCCGCAGCCGCCCGTCCCCGCAGGCGGAGATGAGCAGCTGGCTGCGGGCCATCCAGGCGGCGGCCGCGCCGGCGGCGGCGCCGGGGCCGCGGGAGGCGGCGGCGGGCGCCAAGGGCGTGACGCGGGCCATGAGCATGCCCCCCGCGCCGCCGCCCGCCGAGGGTCCCGCCGCGCCCCGCGCCCGCGAGGGCAAGGAGAAGGAGCGCGAGAAACGCTTCAGCTTCTTCAAGAAGAACAAGTAGAAGCCGGGGCGACGCCGGGCCGCGACGGAGGGACGCGGCGGGGGGACGCGGCGGGGGACGCGGCGGGGGGACGCGCCCGGGGTCCCCCCGCGCCCTCGTGCCTTCCCGCCCCGGGGCCCCCGCGGCCCCCCGCGTCCCCGTGATGTCCTCGCGCGGCCCCCGCCCCAATAAAGGCACCGTAGAGACGCGGCGGGCCCCCGAGTGCGCCGGCGGGGCCGGGGCGGGATTGGGAGGGGGATTGGAATGGGGTGAGGATGGGCTGGGGACTGGGATTGGGAATGAGCTGGGACCGGATGGGATTGGGATTGGGGTGGGGATGGGAAGGGATGGGAATTGGAGGGGATGGAGATGGGGTGGGAATTGGGAAGGGATGGAGATGGGGTGGGAATTGGGAGGGGATGGAGATGGGGTGGGAATTGGGAAGGGATGGAGATGGGGTGGGAATTGGGAGGGGATGGAGATGGGGTGGGAATTGGGAAGGGATGGAGATGGGGTGGGAATTGGGAAGGGATGGAGATGGGGTGGGAATTGGGAGGGGATGGAGATGGGGTGGGAATTGGGAAGGGATGGAGATGGGGTGGGAATTGGGAGGGGATGGAGATGGGGTGGGAATTGGGAAGGGATGGAGATGGGGTGGGAATTGGGAAGGGATGGAGATGGGGTGGGAATTGGGAGGGGATGGAGATGGGGTGGGAATTGGGAGGGGATGGAGATGGGGTGGGAATTGGGAAGGGATGGAGATGGGGTGGGAATTGGGAGGGGATGGAGATGGGGTGGGAATTGGGAAGGGATGGAGATGGGGTGGGAATTGGGAGGGGATGGAGATGGGGTGGGAATTGGGAGGGGATGGAGATGGGGTGGGAATTGGGAGGGATGGAGATGGGGTGGGAATTGGGAAGGGATGGAGATGGGGTGGGAATTGGGAGGGGATGGAGATGGGGTGGGAATTGGGAAGGGATGGAGATGGGGTGGGAATTGGGAAGGGATGGAGATGGGGTGGGAATTGGGAGGGATGGAGATGGGGTGGGAATTGGGAAGGGATGGAGATGGGGTGGGAATTGGGAAGGATGGAGATGGAGTGGGAATTGGGAGGGGATGGAGATGGGGTGGGAATTGGGAAGGGATGGAGATGGGGTGGGAATTGGGAAGGGATGGAGATGGGGTGGGAATTGGGAGGGGATGGAGATGGGGTGGGAATTGGGAAGGGATGGAGATGGGGTGGGAATTGGGAGGGGATGGAGATGGGGTGGGAATTGGGAGGGGATGGAGATGGGGTGGGAATTGGGATGGGAATCAGGACCGGATGGGATGGCGACAGGCGTGGATGGGGATGGGATGGGATTGGGATTGGGATATGGATAGATGGAGATGGGACTGGGATGGGGAGGGGATGGGACCTGGGAGGGGATGGAGGTGGAAAGGGAGGGGAATTGGGATTGGATGGGATGGGGACAGGGATGGGATGGTTTTGGGGTGGTTTTGGGGTGGGATGGGGACAGGGATGGGATGGTTTTGGGGTGTTTTTGGGATGGAATGGGGACAGGGATGGGGTGGGTTTGGGGTGGGTTTGGGATGGGATGGGGACAGGGATGGGATGGGGTGGGTTTGGGGTGGGTTTGGGGTGGGATGGTTTTGGGTGGTTCTGGGACACGACGGGTTTAGGGATGGGCGGCGCCGGGCGCTGGGGCCGGCGGCGGGGGCGTGCGGGTGCCCGTGGGTCACACCAGTGCCCCCAGTACGGGGCACCAGTACCCTGCGCGCCCCCGCTCTCCGCGGGTCCCGCCGGCCCTTCCCCCCCGCCATCAATGGGCCGCCCCAGCCGCCGCCCCCCGCGGAGGCCGCAATGGACCGCTCCGCTGCCGCTCGCCCCGCCCCTTCCCGCTCGTGATTGGCTGCAGCAGCTCCGTGGGCGGGCCCACGATGCCGGCCGCGGAAGGGTGACGGTACCCAGCGGCGTTTGACGGACAGAGCCGCTGCCCAATGAGAGTGCGGGAGGCGGAGGCCGACCGGGTAGCGCCGCCGCCATTTTGTGAGGACCGCGCGGCGGACGGGGCGCAGGTGGGGGCGGGGCTGCGGCGGCGCCGGTACCGGGAGGGGCGGGGGGTGGTGGTGGACAAAATGGGGGAGAAGAGGGGGGCAGGCCGGCAGCGGGGCCGGACGGGCGAGCGGGGTGAGCTGGGCCCGGGCCCGGCCCCGCTGAAGCGGTCGGAGGCCTCGGGGGGGGGGAGCGGGAAAGGCCCGGTGGGGGGAGCCGGGCCGGAGCCCCGGGGGGGTCCAGAGGCCTGCGAGGGGGGGACACAGGCCTACTGGGGGGGCAGGCAAGGATTTGGGGTGCTTTTGGGGGGGGATTTGGAGTGTTTGGGGGTACAGCCCCGCGGGGGGGGCGGGGCGGGCAGAGGTTTGGGGTGTTTTTGTGGGTTTGGGAGCGCCGCTCTGTGGAGGGGCACAGCCCTCGGGGGGGGGCGCAGAGCCCTGCGGGGGTCTGTACCCCCTTCTCTAAGCAGGGATGGGGGTCCGGGCCCGCCCCCGCTACGGCGCAAGGCAGGTGTCGGGGAGGGGGGACGCGGACGGCGGCACTGAGCCCCCCGCCCCGCTGCTTCGGCGCAGGCTGGGCGAGATGGTGAAGCTGTTCATCGGGAACCTGCCGCGGGAGGCGACGGAGCAGGAGATCCGCTCCCTCTTCGAGCAGTACGGGAAGGTGCTGGAGTGCGACATCATCAAGAACTACGGCTTCGTGCACATCGAGGACAAGACGGCGGCCGAGGACGCCATCCGCAACCTGCACCACCACAAGCTGCACGGCGTCTGCATCAACGTGGAGGCCAGCAAGAACAAGAGCAAGGCCTCCACCAAGCTGCACGTCGGCAACATCAGCCCCACCTGCACCAACCTGGAGCTGCGGGCCAAGTTCGAGGAGTACGGCCCCGTCATCGAGTGCGACATCGTCAAGGATTATGCCTTCGTTCACATGGAGCGGGCGGAGGATGCGGTGGAGGCCATCCGCGGGCTGGACAACACCGAGTTCCAAGGTGATCCGCGCCGGGGTCGCGGCGGAGATCCCTGGGGAGCGGGGATGGGTCTGGCGCTCGAGCCCCGTGGGTCTGCGGGAGGATTCCTGATATTCCTGCACCTCGTTAGATGTTTTCACTCCCTTCCAGCTCTGGCTGCGCCTGTTGGGGGCGCGGCAGCAGCACCGGGGTGATCGGCCCACGGGTGATCCTCCGGCACCGCGCTCGGCTCTGCGGCAGAGCTGCGTCACCGGGCTCGCCCGCCCTGCCCCTCGCTGGAATTAAGTGCCAATGGGGTTTTTTTTGTTTTTGGTTTTTTTTTTTTTCATTCCAGCTCCCCTCGTGCCGTGCACGGCACGACAAGGGCCAGGCTGGCGCGGCGCAGCCGCCTTCCTGCCTGGCGAGCCTGGGCACTGCTTTTTCCACGGCAGCCGCAGCGAGGGCAGGGGCGTTTGGGGCTGGGCCGGGGGAGGACGGGACTGATCCATCTCTGACTTAACCCAGCACGGCCGCCCCGCAGGAGGATCTCGACGGCGAAGTCCCAACTCTTGTGCCGACGGCCGCCGCGCCTGGTCCTGCCGGGCCGGAGCAGCGGGTCCCGCCCGCGCGGCGTGAAGCCAGGCTGCCTCCCGCCCTTGTAGCGTTGCCCTGCCTGGTAAGAGGGTGAGCGGAGGCGCCCGATCCCGCGCCGGCCGTGTCCCCGCTGCCGGTGGCACGCGGCATTCCTCGCTCGGGCTCTCGACGTGCCGCCCCGGGCCCTCGCCCGACTCCCAGACGAGACGCGGCGCGGGCGCTTTCGCTGGCAGCCTCTGCCTCTCGGCCTCTTGCGCGGATGCAGCGGCGGGGCCGATCGTCCGGATCCGAGCTCGCGGCCGAGGCTGGGCGCCGTGGCGCTGATGGCGAGCGCATCCCCCATCCGGAAGCGGCGCCGGCAGGCAGGCCGGGTCGTCAGGGAGGCGTCCGGCGCTTCACCCCGAGCGGCGGTGGGGCTGGGCTCGGCCCTCCCGGTTCCCCTTGGGGTTTGGGCAAACCCTGCTGCCCCGATTCTGGGCGTCCCCCAAAACTCTTCTCCAGCCGGGACGGCGCGGCCGCGTCCAGAGCTCCCCGGCCGCAGGGTGTCCGCGGGACCAGCACTTGTCCCCGGTTGCGCTTTCGCTTGCCTCGTGCCGCGCTTGAGGCCGGCCCCTGTCCGAAGCCTCGTTTGCTCCGGGGCGGTTGTCCGGTGTCGCATCGCTCCTGCCGCTGCCAGGAGCGTGCTGGCGTCAGCGTTTTCCGGTGGGAAGCTTGCCATTGATACGGGGCCGGCGATGCCGCTGGCTGATCCCCAGGGTGCTGCGGCTGTGCTGCCGCGTGCCGGTTGCCAGCAGAAAGCCGTCTTCGGCTGCTCGCCACGGTAGTCGGCGGCTCGCTGGCTGGCTGAGCCGCCAGAGCCCCTCCTGGCGTAGCCCGCGGCGGCCGGCGCGGGCAGCGCTCGGTCTTGCCTGCGGAGCCCCGTCCCCGCCGGCACCTTCCTGGTAAGTCGGGTGGCCAGCAGCCGGGAGGCGGCTCCCGCTCGAGCCCGTCGCGGGCTCTTCCTGCGCCGGGTCGCTCCTCGCCGTGGCACCCGGCGCTTTCGGAGGCTGCGCGGCCGCGGGCAGGGCTGCGGCCGGTCCCGTCCCGCCGCCCACCGGCGCCCGTGGTTGCGTCCACGCTCTCGGTGCGGCCTCACTGATCGCCTCCCTCTCGCGTCTCTTTCCTCAAGGCAAGCGGATGCGCGTGCAGTTGTCCACCAGCCGGCTCCGGACGGCGCCCGGGATGGGAGACAAGAGCGGCTGCTACCGCTGCGGGAAGGAAGGGCACTGGTCTAAAGAGTGCCCGGTAGATCGCCCGGGGCAAGTGGCGGACTTTGCCGAGGCCTATAACGAGCAGTACGGAGCCGTGCGCACTCCCTACACCGCGGGCTATGGGGAGACCGTGTATTACGATGAGGCGTACGGCGGGATGGCCGACTACTACAAGCGCTACCGCGTCCGCTCCTACGCCACGGCCTCTGCGTACGACGCCTACGCGGAGCAGACCATGGCCCAGTACTCCCAGTACGCCCAGTACTCCCAGGTCCAGTCCTCGGCCATGGCCGCCACCACAGCCATGGCCAGTCGCATCCCCACCACCCTAGACGCGTACGATAGAGCTCTGCTGCCGACCCCGGGCGCGGCGGCCGCCGTCGCCGCCGCCGCCACCGCCGCCGCGGCGGCCGCCTCCTCCACCTATTACACCCGGGATAGAAGCCCCCTGCGCCGCACGGCCGCCGCGGCCACCACCGTCGGAGAGGCGTACACGTACGAGCGTGGGCAGCTGTCGCCGGTCTCCTCGGTGGCCCGGGCCTCCCTCTACGACATGCAGCGGTTCGGGCGGGACCCGTACGCGGACCGGGCGCGGTACTCTGCCTTTTGAGCCGGAGGTGAGCGTGTTGGCAGGTCTGGCGCGCGCCACTCGGCGCCTTGCAACCGGCAGTGCCTCTGGGCACCGCGGTGGGGGGTCCTCAGCTGCTGGAGACACGGGGCCCGCGTCCCCCAGCCCCTGGTTGTGCCGGTCGAGCATCCTCGCCTCGATGCGAGCCGGGAGGAAGGGTTGCGGTGAAGCAGACAGGCCCAACCGGGGTCTTGGCGGGCGTTAAAGCCCAGACGCTGGCGCTGGGCACTCTGCCCGGCACGGGGCGCATGGCGAGGACGCGCCGTGGCCATCAGTGCTGCTGCCGGGAGCTGGTTGGTGCCGGCGGGTCGCTCTCCCTCGGGGCTCCCCTGCCTTTAATTAGCGTTCCCCGCGGCTGGGGCCGAGCCCTTGCGCCTGGGTACCGTCCCAGCACGGTCTCCGCAGGGTGGGGGGTTCCCGCAGAGCCCCCAGCGCTGTGGGCCGTGGCCACCACATGCGTCCCCCAGGAGTAGCTCCTGTCCGGGGCTGGCTCTTCCCGGTAAAGCTGCCAGCAGCCGGGCTGCCGCCCCGCTGCAGGTCCCTCCGGGATGGCCACCGTCCGTGGCGCAGCGCCGCGGGCGTGCCACAGCCACGGGGGCTCCCAGCAGCCCCCCCGGCACGGGGCGGCCACAGAGCCCCCCGCCGCCGCTGCCTCAGGACTCTGGTTGCTCTCAGGAAGCCAGCCGCTCCTCCGGGCGCCCGCCGCCGCCGCCTCGCGCCGGGGCTCGGCCCGGTCCTTGGCGCGCTCCCGGCTGGCGCGGGTGCCGGCACCTGCACCGGGCACCTGCGCCAACTCTGCTTTTCTCTTTCAGGTAAGATATTTGCGGCTGGACGTCGGGTTCCCGTCGCACACCGAATCGGCACCGCGCGTCTCGGGCTGCGCCGGGCTTCAAAGCGCAGCCGGGTTCAGCTAACGAGTCGGTTCCTAACGGACGCTCAGCTTCTTCCCAGCCTGGTCAGGAATAGCTCCACCCCCCCAGCTTTCCGTTCTCCCTTGTCAGGATTTGCTTTTTCAGGTAGTTTGGGGGTCCCCGGCCCCCCCTAGCTGGTCTAGGCTCAGGTCGTGAGCAAGTGTAGCCGTAGCCGTAACCGCAGCCGTAGCCGCAGCGCCAGCTTTGCTTTGCTTTGCTTTCCCGCCCCCGGCCAGCGCGGAGCCGCTCGCTCCCTCGCTGTTGCTTCCTTTATTATTATTATTATTTCTTTTCTTTTTGTCTTTATTTTTTAAGAGGGTGAATAATCCACTTGTAGCTTTTTAATACGAAATGACGTAGCCGAGTCGCGGCCGCCACGCCGCGCTCCCCCTGCGCCCTGCCGGCGTGGGAGGGCCGAGCGTGGGGTTGGAGCTCGCCCCGTGCCCCCCCACGGCGTTTAGCGTCCCCCAACCCCACTTTCCGGTAAAATAAACTCAAATTTTTAACAGACCCGCTGGCTCCGGCCCCGGTTATTTCTCTCGACCCAATTCGCCCCCCGCCCAGCTCGCAACCGCCCCGACTCACCGGTGCTGCCCTGCCTGCAGACGAGGAGCTCCCGGCCGGGGGCTGCGCTGCAAACGAAGGGGCAGATGAGTGTGGGACCCCCAAAAGGGGACCCCCGCCCCCCAGGAAGGGACACCCAGGGCCCTGCGCTGCCCTGGCTAACGAGCGGGGCTGGGTTTTAACGAACCCCTCCGGTTCTGCGGCTGCCTCCCCCTTCCCTGTGCCCCCCGGGGCTCCTCCGCCTCCCTCCCTGGCAGGGCCCCTGCCACCACCCGCTAATTAACCTGCGCGGGGCTGGCTCGTTAGTCCCCCAGGGGCCTGCGCCGCTCCCCCCGCCTCTCTGCGCTCGTTAAGCGGTGACGTCGGCGTCCCGGCCTGTCGGCTGGTCTCTGGGCCCCGGTTTTGCGGCGGGAGCCCCGAGCTCCTCGCCCCTCGTCGGCCGCCGCGGTTCCAGGGCCGTTGCGCCTCCGCTAATTGCCTCCGGGTGATCAGCACCGGCTCCTCCGCCACCGGGGTGGGCCTGGGGACCGTCCCCCGGCGCCTGCCCTGGAAAATGAGGGGGAGAAGCATTAGACCCTTCTGCCCAGCTAATTACCACGGTGGTTAACGAGCCCCAGCCATGTTCCCTGCCATGGCGCAACCGGGACCCGGCCCTGGCTCGCGGGAGAGACGACGGGACAGAAAGCGCTTTCGGAAAGTAGTGGCGGCGAGGCAGCGGCCGGCTCTGCCACACGATACACGTGCGACTGGCCACCGCGGGTGTAACCGCCGTCGCTCGGGCACACACACAGTTTCTCCTCTCAAAACCGGCTTTTCTCACCCAAAAAGAGGCAGCGGGCACAGGTTAGGGAGCAGAGCACCGCTGCCGGCACGCGCTCACCGCGGCAGGGACACCGCCCGCGCCCGGCAGCGCCGGTGGCAGCGCTCCGGCGCTCTGAATCTGCCGCCCCAGCAGCGGGAAAGCAGCTCCAGCACCGAGCGGTGCCGGGGCCACGGGGGGAACCGGCGCCGCGCGACCCAAACGCGGCATTTGCTGGGGGGGTGGTGCCGGCGCTGCCAGGAACGGGCAGAGGGACACGAGTGCGAGCGGGCAGCCGCGGCTCCGGTGCGTCACCACGTCGGCGCTGCCCGAACAGAGGCGGCGGTGGCCCCGACGGCGCTGCCAGTCCCCCGAAGTGCCGGGCTGGGAAAGAACCAGACGGGAGACGGTTGCGAAACGGTGAAGAGCCCAGCATTTATTTACAGTCGTACAAAACCCCCGCTGCTGCGCCAAGCCCGGCGTCACGCCGCAGACTGACGCTGGAAAAGGGGGGAAACGAACCCAAAAAGGGGGGAACTCGTGGTATAAAAGAGCGTACGAGCGCCGGCGGTGCCGACGGGCGCGCGTGCCCCGAGCGAGAGACAATTCCACCATGCCTGTGGCGAGGAACAGCGCCGCGCGCCCGCTGCCCGCTCCCCCGGGGGAGCGCGGCACGCTTTCCAACCGTAACCATGGATCCTTCTAAAAACTCAAAAAGAGAAAGAAAAAAAAAAAAAAGCAGCTAAAAAATAACCGTCCCTGCACCCGGGGACGGCGGCGGGAGAAGGCGAACCGTGCCGGGTGCGGCAGCGGTTGGCGAGGCGGAGCACCGAGCGCAATCCCGCGGCGACGCAAGCGGCCTGACACCCCTCCCCAGCCCCGGTGCCGCCCGGCTCAGAGGCGGCGCTGGTAGCCCGAGTGGACGCGGGCGGCGGGCAGGTAATCGCCGTAGGTGCCCGAGTAGCGGGCGTAATCGGCGTGCGCTTCTGGAAGGCGGCGGTAATCCATCGGGGACTTTGTTGGCGACCGGCGGTACGCGAGCGGCGAGTCCGCTAAGCGGCGGTAATCTGAGAGGTCAGAGAGACGGCGCTCGGAACCGTACCTGGTCGAGAGAAGAGACAGGAGGTGAATGAGGGGGAGGGCGCCCGAATCCGCCGCCGGCGGCGACCGCGTCCCTGGGCGGGACGCGCCGCGGCAGCGTGACCCTGCCGGGCTGCGGGCAGGCAGCGCCGCAAGCAAAGCCGGCGCAGAATGGGGAAGCGGCGCCCGGTGCACCCACCGAGCCGACTCCGGGCATCCGGGGAAACCCAGCCGCCGGCAAGCACGTGCCGCCAGCTCCCCCCGCCCCGGACGAAGCCCCCTTCGCTGCCCCGCAGCGCGGCCGGTACGGCGAAGGGGTGAGCCTGCCCACACGCACCCCCCGGGGAGCCAGGGGAGGGGGTTACGCGGGGGGGTCTGCGCCGCGGGAGCAGAGCCGCCGCACCCGCGTGCCGGCACGCAGCGCCCACCCTTCTGCACGCCGGGCAGTTAGTGAGCCGCGCCGGAGCCGAGACTAAGCCGCGAGCCGGGCGGCGGCGTCCAGCGGGGCGGCGTGGAGCGACTCGCGCGGCCGGCCGGCCCCGGCCCGGCGCCGTACCTTTTTGCCAGAGCGGACGATTTTTTGTACGGGTCGTCGTAGGCGGCGCTGCGAGGCGGGGAGAGGCGGGTGCGCTCGTAGGGCGGTGCGACGGCGGCGGCGGCGGCCTGCGACAGGCCCAGGTAGGAAGCCGCCTGCTGCCCCAGCTGGCTCGGCCCGTCGTAGGCGCTGCCCGGCTGGGCTCGGTAGGCGGCCGCCAGCGACGCGGAAGAGGCCTGCTGCGCCGGGTAGGACGCCGCCATCGAGCCGGAGGCCTGGGCCCGGTACGCGGCCGTCAGCGGGGCGGAGGCCTGCGCCTTGTAGGAGGCGGCGGCGGCCTGGCTGCCGTAGGAGGCGGCCAGTGAGGATGCCGCCTGGGCGCCGTAGGTGGCGGAGAGCGCGGCAGCGGCGGACTGGCTGCCGTAGGAGGCGGGCAGGTTGGCAGCGGGCTGGGCGCCGTAGGAGGCGGAGTGGCCGGCGGCGGGCTGGGCGCCGTAGGAGGCGGAGAGCGCGGCCGCCGGCTGGGCGCCGTAGGAGGCCGAATGGCCGGCCACAGGCTGGTAGGCGGCGGCGGCGTGACCGGCCACCGCCTGGGTGCCGTAGGAGGTGGCGTGCGCGGCCACGGCCTGGGCGCCGTAGGAGGCGGAGAGCGCGGCACTGGGCTGGGCGCCATAGGAGGCGGCGTGGCCGTCTACGGGCTGGGCGCCGTAGGAGGCGGCGTGGCCCGCGGCAGCGGCCTGGGCGCCGTAGGAGGCCACGTGTGTGGCCACGGCCTGGGCCCCGTAGGAGGCGGCAGGGCCGGCAGCAGCCTGGGCGCCGTAGGCGGTGGCCTGGGCGCCGTAGGAGGTGGAGTAGCCAGAGGCGGCCTGCGCCCCGTAGGAGGAGGCCAGGGCGACGGACTGGACGCTGTAGCCGGAGAGCTGGGAGGCGGCGGGCTGCGCGCCGTAGGAGGCGGCGGCCTGGGCGCCGTAGGAGGCGAGGGAGTTGGCGGTGGGCTGCGCACCGGAGGCGCCGAGGGAGACGGAGGGCTGGGAGCGGTAGGCGCTGCCCAGCGAGGCGGAGGGCTGGGCGCGGTAGGAGGCGGCCTGGCCCGTGGTGGGCTGCGGGCGGTAGGCCACGCCGAGGGAGGCGGAGGGCTGGGCGCGGTAGGTGGCCCCCAGCGAGGCGGAGGGCTGGGCGCGGTAGGCGGCCGGTTGCGCCGTCATGGGGAGCGTCACCGCCGCGTAGCCGGCCCGGGTGGGGGAGCGCCGGAGCGGGCTGCGGTCCCTCCCGAAGTAGGAGGGGGAGGCGGGCCTGGCCTGCGCCTCGAAGGCCTCGTACTTGCCGGCACCGCCGGTGCCGAAGCGCTGCTGGTAGTCATACAGGGAGGAGGCGGTGGCGTAGCCGGCAGCGGCGGCCGAGGGGAAGGCGGCGTCCGCCGCCCGGCGCTGCTGGTCGAAGCCCTCGATCTTGGGCTGGAACTTCTCGCGGTACTCCAGGCCGATCCTCTTGCTCTTGTCGAGGCTGAGGGCGGGCGGCAGGGCCTGGCCCGCGCCCTTCTTCTGGACGTTGGTGGAGAGCTCCACGTTCACTCTGCGCCCCTTCACCTCCTTCCCGTTAAGGTTTTCGATGGCAACCTTTGCATCTGCTTCGTTCTCCATGTGAACAAATGCATAGTCTGATAAAGCAGCAGACAGAGGGTTATCAGTGGGGGGAGAAAAAAACAATTCGTTACAGGACCGAAAGCTTTAACGAGCCTCGCCGGCAGCGCGCGGCTCGGCAGCGGCGGGACAGCACCCGCTCCGCTGCTGCTGCTGCTCAGGCAGCGGAGAGACAGAACCGCCGTCGTTCGCTTCTGCCCCACAATTAATTCAGCCGGACCCTAACGAGCCCAGCCACCCGCCCGGCGTCCCCCGGCTCAGGAACACCCAGTCAGGGCTTTTTTTAAATCCATTTCCCACCCCCGTTTTCTTCCTCCCTTCGCCCGTGCCCTCCCTGCACCGAGGGAGCTCGGCACCCGGTCCCACGGCACAGCGGCCTCTCGCCGCCGGAGACTCCTCCCTACCCGTCCTCTGGCACGCAGAGACCAAGCGCCCCGGGATGGCGGCACGGCCGCCGCGGGCTCAGCCGGGCCAGCCCGCCGGTAAGCGGAACAAAGCCAGAGAGGGCTGGTGCCCGCCGAGACACCGGGTCGTGCCGAGGGGGACAGAGCGCCAGCAGGAGGACAGGGAGAGAAGAGAGGGGGGAGGAAGACAGAGGAAGAGACGGGGGCAGAAGGAGGCACCGCACACCCCGCCGAGCGCCCGGGCCGAGGCGGAGCCGGGCGAGCAGCACGGCACGAAGGCGGCGCCGAAGCGGAGAGGCGTCGGAAAGGAGATGGAGAGCGAGGCGAGGAGCGGTGGAAGCAGGAACCAGAGCGGCCGGTCCAGGTGTGTGGCGGGACAGCGGGTCACCCGCCACGTCACAGGCAGCCAGCCCGTCCCCCCGCATGGCTCTCGCCACCACGCTGTGCCCACGCCAGGCCCGGCAGCCACCCGCAGCGCTCAGGACAACCGTTTTGGGGTTCGGGTGCCGCCGCAGTAACTGGGGAGGGTGTCCCCATGGCACGACGGGTCCGGGAGGCCGGCACAGGGCGGAAAGGCTCCTCTCAGCAACCTCACGGCATCCCCCCACGGATGGTCACGGGCCAGGGATCACCATAACCGGCGCTGGCGGCAAGAGCCCGCTGTAGCCCGCAGCCAGAGGGCCGGTGCACAGATCGGCCAGGGCAGCCCGCCCGAGGGAGCGCGGCACACTCAGCGTGTCGCTGGCCGAGCGACCCCCATCCTGGTATTTCACGATCTGGCTAAATGTCAGCGTCGCTTTGCCCACCCTCCTGCTTGTCCCCCCTCCGCTCCGCCATCCCGCCCTTCCCTGGCTCCCATCCCGCATCCACGTATCCCACCCCAGCAGCCTAAGGAGGGGACGTCTCCTCCATCCACCCCCAGCCCTCTCTGGGGCACCCCACGAATCAGCCACCGGCCGAGGGGACGCCAGAAACTTTTGGCGTGGGTTTGGGGCGGTTTCAGACGGGCTCCGCTGGGAAGCTGCGTCCTGGCGGGACGGAGCCGGTGGGCCTGCGACCTGGGACGAGAGAGCAGAGGCAACAACATCACCCTCCCGGGAGGCGGAGGAGCCGGCGGGGATGCCGCCGGGGTAAGGGGAACGGGCACCTCGGGGAGCGGCCGCACGACGTGGGAATGCCGCTTTTTCACCTCAGGGATCCCGTGCTGCGGGATCCCTGATCCGGAGTCGATCGAATCCCCCCTCGGGAGTTTTACAGCACGCTTCTCGCGGGCTCCGGCTCTGCCGCCTGGGCCGACGGGGGAACGGCTCGCTCCACGTCGAAGCGTGTTTGCGAGGGCGAAGCCGGGGCGACGTCGCAGCGGGACGGGGGGAAAAGCGCCTCGTCTCAGGGAACAGTTACGGAGGCGGTGGCAGCGGTTTCCAACCGCCGGGGCTGGGGGAGAGCCGAGCATGGAGGACGCGGCCTGGTTGGAGAGCGCGCACCCGGGGGTGCGCTGGGGGGTTAACGGGGCAGAGGGGCGGGAGAGGGGTCTGGGGAACCCAGGAGGGCTCGCAGGGCTCCGGCCGGGGCTGGGGGGCGGCAGGAGGACCCGGGGCCTTGGTTCGTGTGCGGGGGCGCCGCCAGATCGGGCCGGGGCAGGGGGCGGGGGGGGAAGCCGCAGCCAGCCGGACGCAACACGGGTCCCCCGAGCCGAGAGCGGGGCCGGAGCGGCTCCAGGACGGAGGCGAGCGGCGAGCCCCCTGCGGCGGGGCACTGGCCCCGGGGGAGGCGAACAGGCTTGTGCCGGCGGGTCCGGTACCTTTCACCACGTCGCATTCGACGACGGTGCCGTACTGCTGGAAGAGCGAGCGCAGCTCGCCGCTGGTGCAGGCGGCCGAGACGTTACCGACGAAGATCTTGCAGGTGTTGGTGGGCCGAGGCCGCGAGGGCTCGACCACGATGCGGCGGCCGTGCAGCTGGTGGCCGTTGAGCTGGGTGATGGCGCGAGCCGCCGCCGCCTCATCCCGGAGGTGCACGAAAGCGAACTGCTTCATGAGAGCGATACCGAGCACAGGCCCGGCGGCGCCGGCGAACAGCTCGCTCAGCTCCTCGGCCGTCGCCTCCTCGGGGACGTTGCCCACGAAGAGCTTTATGCCGGGACGCATGGTGGCGGCAGCGGCGGGGAGAGGGGAGCGGGAGCGCAGCGGCGCGGCGGCCTCACAAAATGGCGGCGTCTCCTCAGCGCGGAGCGGGAGCGGCGCCCGCGCCACTGCGCCTGCGCGCCGCCCGCGCGCCCTCCGCACCGCGCCTGCGCGCCGCCCGCCGTGTGCGCGCCCTCCGCACTGCGCCTGCGCGCCGCCCGCCGCCCCTGCTTCCCGCCCAGCGACCGCCCACTCCGCGCTCCCGCCGCCACCGCCGCGCCTGCGCGCCGCCCGCCCCCTCCGCACGGCCCCGCCCCAGCGCCACGCCTCTAACGGCCGCCGCCGCGCTGGCCACGCCCACCCTTAAAGGGGCCGCTGAGGCCCCGGGGAACGCGCAGCGCCGAGCACCGCGGGAACGAGCAGCCCCCGGCCCCCCGGAAACCGCAGAGGCCGGAGAGCGAGTTATCGTTTATTGCTGTCCCGGGGCAGCTCCTAGAGGTGGGGGGCCGGGGCCACCGTAGGGCTGGAACCTGCCGTGGGGCCGGGGGCCGCCATAGGGTCAGGGGCCGTTGCGGGGCTGGGGGCCTTCGTGGGGCTGGGGGCCGCCGTGGTCCGGTCCCGCTCCTCCCAGAGGGTCACGCCGTCACAGGAGCAGACCCGCTTGGGGTTCTGGAAGAGCCCGGCCGCACGGGCCACCACGCCGCAGGCCAGCCTGGGGGGCACACGAGCAGTGAGGGGGCGAGCGGCCCCCCAGAGCCCCCGGGCCCCCCTAGAGCACTCACCCCGGCCCGGAGTTCCCAGTCACCCGGGAGAGCGGGTGGGAGCCCCGGCCCAGGTCGTCCTCGCCTGCTGCCACCACCACCGAGCGCCCGATGATGTCCCAGACCTGGCGGGGGGGTTAGAGAGGGCTCAGGACCCCCCTACCGCCGTGGGGCTGGGGACTGCCCACCCTCCGAGCTGTGGGGCTGGGGCCAGACCCTCCCCACGGCCATGGGGCGCAGCCTGGACCTCCCCTACAGCTGTGGGGCGCAGCTTGGACCCTCCCCACAGCCGTGGGGCAGAGCTGGGACCCCCCCCTGGCCACAGGACCGGGGTCAGACCCTCCCCACGGCCGTGGGGCGCAGCCCAGACCCCCTGCCACCGTGGGAGGGGGCCGGGCCGTCCATGCACTCCCCAGCCTCACCTTCAGGCGCGAGTCCTCCATGCGGAAGCTGGCTCGGCCCTCGGCGTCGGCCCAGATGTTCCCGAGGTCCCCAACGTGCTGCGGTGGGGGTGTGGGGGGTCAGGGAGGGTCCAGGAGCCCCTCCCAGCCCCACGGAGCGGCCGTGCCCACCGGCTCACCCGGTGCTGGTCCTGGGGTCCCCCGTGGCACTCCCCGTCGGGGTTGAAGTGGCCCCCGCAGCTGTGGGGGGGAAGACACGGGGTGGGTCGGGGGTGCCCGCGCCCCCAGACGCGGGCGCGCGCGTCCCCCCGCCGAGGTACCTGTCACAGGGGCGCGAGAGGTCCCCGAATTCGTGGACGTGGAGCCCGTGGGCGCCCGGCGGGAGCCCTTCGACGGCGCCGTCCACCAGGCACCGCGTCGGCGAGACCTGCAGGAACCGCACCAGGCCCCGCACCGCGCCGGGGCCGGCGAGCGCCGCCACCGCCGCCCCCAGGCTCGCTGTGGGGAGACGCGTCGGCACCCGCACCCGCCGTCCGTCCGTCCCCCGGCACCCCAAATCTCACTCACCGTCGTCGTCGGACCCCCCCATCCCCTTCAGCACCGCCCGGCGCCCCGAGTTCTCCAGCAGCTCCCGCACCCGTTCGGCCGGCGCCGTCGTCTCCACCAGCACCGTCTGCGCCTCCAGCCGCAGCTCCAGCAGCCGCACGCCTGCGGGAAGGAGAGGGGTGACGGGGAGGGGGGTCCCCGATTCTTGGGGGGGACGGGACGGGGGGGACGGGGGGCTCACCTGGGGCTCCCTGCAGCGCCGCCCGCACGGCCTCGGCGCAGTCCTGGCACCGCATCTGCACCGCGAACTCCAGCTGCGGGGAGGGGGGGTTGGGGTCAGCACCCCCAAACCCTGGGGCCCCGCACCCCCAAAACTCGTGTGCAAGGGGTCCTGCACCCCCAAATGTCCCATGGAAGGCGCTCTGCAATCCCAAATCCTGGTCCCTCGGGGCCCTGCACCCCCAAAACTCCCGTGCAAGGGGCTCTGCACCCCCAAATCTCCCCTCGCGCGACCCCGGCGGAGGGGCCCTGACCCGGCAGCTGCTCCCGGTCGGTCCCGGCGCCGCCATGGCCGCGGACTCCGCCCCCGGAACCACCCGCGGGGCCGCCGGGGCGGCCGGACCGCCCTCGCGACGGACCGGAAAGGGGATGAGCCGGAGGGGGAGGAATTTGGCGATAGAGCCACTTCCGGCGTGCCGTCGCCATGGCAACAAGGCGGTAGGCCGCAGGGTCCCGCCGTGCCCGGGGGGTTATCGGGGGGTCCCGGGGGGCTGCTGCCGGTCGAGGGGGGCCCACCGGGCTGTAGGGGGGGTGGGGGTCCCAGGGGTGTTTGGAGCTCCCGGGGGGGACCGGACGGAGGGGCCTCCCGTGGGGGGGGATTGGGGGGGGGGGGGCTGCAGGGCGCTCGGGGGGGGTCACCCCTCCCACGGGGAAGCCCCTCCGCGCGTGACCCCTCTCCTCGAAGCGTCCCGGGGCCCCCAAACCCACCTGGGGGTGGTTGGGGGGGGCTGTGGGTGGCTCGGGGGTGGGCTCATCCCCAGCCCTCGGCCTCCGCCACCAGCCCAGAGACCCCCGGAGCTACCGGCACCCCCGGCCGGGAGTCCCCCGCCGCCGAAAGCCACGTCAGCACCGCCGGGCTGCACCGCCCCCGCTCGCTGCCCCCTCGGCGCCTCTCCCCGGTGACGCCGGCGCCCCACGGGGAGCCTCCGGCCCCCAAAATACCGCCGGACACCCTCGCGGTGATGGAGGATCTGCGTCGGCTGACGCAGCGAGCGGCCGGCGAGGACGGGAGGGAGGCGAGGGCCGGCTGCCAGCTGCCGCCGCTCCTGGCAGTGCTCACCCGCCGCACCGAGGACGACGCGCGGCTCCGGCAGCTCCGGGGCCTGCGGCTGGCGGCGACGCCGCAGTGGAGGGCCCCGACATCCCCCCGGCCCCCCGGCCCCCGCCTGCTCCTGCGGCCCGGCATGGCCGGGCTGTGGCTGCCGCCGGGCAGGGCCTTAGCCGAGGGGGTGACGCTGCGGCCGCACCCACCGCTGTGCTGCGACGCCGGAGGGGACACCGGACCGGAGCTGCTGGGCGTGCAGGAGCTGTACCGGGAGCTGGGCAAGGCCCTCCCCGCCGAGCGGCTGCAGTTCCACCACGAGCCCCTGGTCGAGCCGGCAGCCGCCCTGGCGGATCTGCTCCCCACGGGCAAGCAGGGACGCCGAAACACCACTGAGCCACCGCGGCGTGGGGACGCCCGGCACGGGCAGCGTCAAACCGCCCACCTCTTCAGCGACTACCTCGAGTTTGTCGCAGCCACTGGCTCTGACTTCCTCCACACCATTTTCCACCTGGACGGTGGTGATGGCAGCGGCGAGGAAGAGCCGGCGGGAGCCCCGCAGCCGCACCAGGAGCCGGCACCGGCGGAGCCGCACGAGAAGGGGCTGTGGAAGCCAGTGGTGCTGGAGCCGGCGCCAGCAGGGCTGGAGCGGCTGCAGAGGCGGCTGCACCGGCTCTGGGCCACGCTGGGCGTCCCCACCTGGGAGAGGCTGGAGATGGCGGTGAAGTATGGCGCCGGCGTGGCCCTGGCACGGCTGCCAGCGGCGCTGGAGGCCTGGGAAGCGGCAGCCGGCAGCATCCTGCGGCGGGAGCTGCTGCTGGCGCGGCTGGAGCGGCTGGAGGAGTGTGGCTCCGACCCCGGACGCTTCTTTCGCGGGGGCCCAGCGTCGGCAGCGGCACGTGCCATGGAGGCGCGGGACCGCGCCCACCTGCATGCCGCGCTCGCCCGGTGCGAGGCGCGGCTGTCGGCCGCCCTGCAGCACCTGCGGGACGGCTTTGGCGACACGGTGACCTTCCGGGGACGCCCCTATGCCGAGAAGATGCGCCGGGACGTGGTGGAGATGCTTTACCGGCTGCAGCAGTGCCGACGCGCCGGGGCTCTCCAGGCTGCCCTGGGGGGGCAGCTGCCGCGGGTTCCCCCCGGCACGGCGAATGCCGAAACGCCGGGGCGGCAATAAAGCGGGGGAGCGCAGCGCTGTGGGGTGCCCCCCTCCCGCCGGGGGTCCCGGCACCCCCAGCCCCGCCCAGGCACCGCTGCTGAAAAAATATGTTTATTCACCCCGAAACGAGCACCGACAAGGGGCGGGGGGGTGCAGTGCCGAAACGGGGAGCACCGGGGGATGCGGCAACCCCCGGGGGGGGACAGGGACCCCCCTCTTTGTCCTCATCGGGAGCAGCGACCTCTCATCTTGTAGGGAATGGGGACCCCCCCCCACGTCTCCTGGCAGGGGACAGGGACCCCCCCCTTGCAGCAAATGGGGGGACCCCTCTCCTAGGGGGCAGGGACCCCCCGGGAGGGGACAGGGACCCCCCCAGAGACCGGGTGTCTCAGCCGAGCCCGTCCTTGACCTGCTGGACGATGCGCGCCCGCACGGCCCGGCCCTCGCTGCAGGTCTGGCCGGGGGGGGGCGGGGGGGGCAGGTCGGGCTCGGTTTCGGGGGGCGGGAGCCCCTCGGGCAGCTCCAGCGGCATGCGCCGGCGCAGGGCGATGTTGTGGAGGATACAACAAGCCAAAAAAATCTGACAAACTTTTTGGGGGGCGTATTGCAGGCACCCCCTGCCCTTATCCAGGCAGCGGAAGCGCAGCCTGAGGAGCGCGAGGGTGCGGCGCAGCGCGGCCAGCGCCTGGTGATGCAGCGCGTTGTAGCGCTCCTCCGCCGGCCCGCGCGGCGCCGCGATGGGCGTCATCAGCCACGGCTTCAGCGGGTAGCTCCGGTCGCCTGGGGGGGGCGGGGGGGGGGGCGGTCAGAGAAGTGGGGACACCCCCCCCGTCCCGCGACCTCGCCCGGCACCGAGGAGGGGGTTTGGGGGGTCCCTGGGCCTGTAGGTCGCCCCCAGAGCCACAGGGCTCCCCCAGACCCCCACGTCACCTCTGAGACCCCTCCTGGGTCACCCCCTGGTCACCCCCAGACCCATATGCCACCCCCAGGTCTCCCCCAAGACCCGCAGGGTTCCCCCTGAACCCTCAGGTCACCCCAAAATCATCAGGTCACCTCTGAGACCCCCAGGTCACCCCCAGGTCACCCCCAGACCCCCATGCCTCCCCACCCCCCCCCTCACACCATCACCGGCTGCTCTGGGTCCGCAGCACCCACACCCGGGACCCCCCCCCCGCCAACCCCACAGTACCCCACGGTGCCCCACGGCACCCCACGGCGCCCCGCCTCACCCAGCAGCCAGGCGCCGTCGGGCCGAGCCCCCTCCAGCAGCCGGGCCAAGGCCGAATTCTCCAGGACGGCGGCGTTGGGGCAAGAACCGGGGAATTTGGCCACCACGTTGGTGATGGTGCCGGCGGCGTCGCACACCACCTGCATGTTCATGGAGTGGTAGTTGCCGGCGTTGCGGTAAGCCGGCTCGTTCTCGGAGGGAGCCCGCAGCGCCACGTGCATGCTGCCCACCAGCCCCAGCACCCCGGGGAAGGCGCCGGCGGCCGCCCCGGCGTGGCCGGGCGGCGGGAAGGCGATGTACCGCGCCGCCCGCCGCTGCAGCGCCTCCAGGAACTGCGCCAGGCAGTTGGACATGGCCGACTGGCTGATGCCGGTGGTGTCGCGCGTGGCCGTCTGGAAGGAGCCGGAGGCCAGGAAGGTGAGGGCGGAGGTGACCTTGACGGCCACCGGCAGGGCGTGGCTGCGGCCCGTCAGGCTCTCCAGGTCGGCGCCCAGCTCGCGGCACAGCCCGGCGATGGCGGCCTTGTCCAGCCGGTAGCGCCGCAGCACCTGCTCCTCGCTCAGGTCCAGGAAGGAGCAGCGCGCCCGGTACACCCGGTGCTCGGGGTAGAAGCGCCGCCGCCGGCCCCGCTTGCGCCGGGGGGACGGGCCCCCCCCGGCCGCCGCCTCCCCGCTGCGCTCCCGCACCCGCCGCAGCAGCAGCACCGAGTCCGACATGGCCCGGGGGCGGGGCGAGGGCGGGGCGAAGGTGGGAGGGGCGGGGCTAACGAGGGAGGGGCTAGGCCGCACACAAGCAGGTGCAGTGTGAGGAGGGGCGGGGCTACACGGAGAGGGGCGGGGCTCTAGGGAGAAGGGCGGGGCCCGAAGGAAGGGGGTGGGGCTCTAGGGGGAGATGGGCGCGGCTCCAGGGGAGGGGTGGGGCTCTAGGGGCAGCACTGTGGGGAGAAGGGCGGAGCCTTTGGGGAGAGGGCAGAGCTCTAGGGAAGAGAGGCGGAGCCCTAGGGAGAAGGGCGGAGCCGCGCTGAAGGGGCGGGGCCAATCGGCAGGGAGTGGGGCCTATCGGCAGGGGGCGGGGCCTAGGGTAGGGGCGTGGCCCTAGGGGAGAGGAGCGGGGCTGTGGGGCGCGAATGGGCGGGACCAGACCCTGTCGGGGCCGGACTGTCCCGGTCCTGGTCGCGGGGGTTCCCGGTGGCAGCGAGGCCGCGATAAGGGCGGGGGGTCCCGCTGAGGCCTGTGGTCCCCGGTGCCGTTAGGAGCGGCGTGCCCGTTCTGTGCCGACCCCGATCCCGATCCCGGCCCCAGTCCCGATCCCGGCCCCGGTCCCGATCCCGGTGGGGGCGGTCGCTTCCGGCCCCCCCCGGCCCGGTCGACCCCGCTCCGCCGCTGCCGCCGCTCCGACCCCGTCGGGCTCCGCGGCGACGCCAGGCCACGCCCCTCCCCCTGCCCCGATTGGCCGACACCGACCTCACGTGCCCGGAAGGTCCCGCCTCCCCGCTCCGGCCCCGCCCTCTCACCGCCGGCGCGCCGCGACACGCGATTGGCTAACCGGCGCGCGGGCGCGCTTCGACGCAGACGTCATCCGGTGCGCGGCTGGGCGGTGCCCAGCGGCGGCTCGGCCAATCATGTCGCGCCGTCTCGCCAAACTCCTCCAATCAGCGGGCGCAGTGGGCGGGGCGCCGCGGGAAGGGGGCGCTGCGGGGTGGAGCCGAAGCCGCCGCCATTTTGTCGCCGTCACCGTCCCGGCGAGAGGGAGCGCGGCGCCGCGGTGAGACCCCGGCCCGGCCTGGGGGCGAGCGGGACGGGGCCCTGGGGCGGGGGGACGGGGCCTGGGGCCCTGCGGCCTTGTCGGGGACCACAGACCGGACCCAGGCGGGGACTGGGGATCCGCGGCTCCGCTCGGGACCCGGCGGTTCGTAAAGGGTCCCTGGCTCGGAGCCCCCGCCGGGCCCTTTGAGAGGAGCCAGCGCCCGGGGGTCTTCCCCGGCGGGGCGAGGGGGTTGGTGTCCCAGCCCCGGGGTTCCCCTGGGGTGTCCAGGCGCCCCCCGCCTCCACCCCGCGCCTTGGCCGGCCCGGCCTCCTCCGTGTTCACGGGCCTTGGGGCGGTTCCCACCTGGCCCAGCCCTGGTATCAGGCTCTGGAGAGTCCCCGGAGGCTGGGGGGAGCCTTCCCCCGGCCCTGCCCGCAGGGAGAGGCCCCTCCCCGGGCAGGGCAGCGGTTCCGCACCCGAGGGTGCGTTCTGGTCCCTCACTGTGAAACCAGGGATGGTGGGGGGTGAGTTTTGGCCGAGCTCCCCCGCTTTAAACGCCGCTTCCCCCCCTCTTCGGCGCAGGCTGGGCGAGATGGTGAAGCTGTTCATCGGGAACCTGCCGCGGGAGGCGACGGAGCAGGAGATCCGCTCCCTCTTCGAGCAGTACGGGAAGGTGCTGGAGTGCGACATCATCAAGAACTACGGCTTCGTGCACATCGAGGACAAGACGGCGGCCGAGGACGCCATCCGCAACCTGCACCACCACAAGCTGCACGGCGTCTGCATCAACGTGGAGGCCAGCAAGAACAAGAGCAAGGCCTCCACCAAGCTGCACGTCGGCAACATCAGCCCCACCTGCACCAACCTGGAGCTGCGGGCCAAGTTCGAGGAGTACGGCCCCGTCATCGAGTGCGACATCGTCAAGGATTATGCCTTCGTTCACATGGAGCGGGCGGAGGATGCGGTGGAGGCCATCCGCGGGCTGGACAACACCGAATTCCAAGGTGATCCGCGCCGGGCCGCGGCCCTGGGCTGGGATAGGTAGTGCCGGGCTGGGCCCGGAGGAAGCAGGTCAGGTAGGACAGGAGGGAGCGGGCCGTCTCGGCGCGCGGGGGGAGCTCCTGCTCCGGCCCCGCTATCCCCGGTGCCGCTCCGGGAGGGTTTTACGCAGGCACGGGGCCGGATCTGCGCCGCCGTCGCTCACCGCGGACCTTGTGCGCGGTGGCCAACGCTACAATGGGCAAACGGTGTGGCCGCGACCGCCATTGCCTTCTGCGGGGCCGGGGGCGTTCAGTGCCCCTTTTTCTCCTCAGCGCGCTGGGGGGCATGAGCGGGCTGGGGGGCGCGAGCGGGCCGGTGTGCGGCTTCGGAGAGAGCCGTGTCCCGCCGCCAACACCCGCCGCGCTCCCGTCAGCGTCGCGCTGCTTCCCGTGTCGCTCGGCCGGCGGCCCTTCCGTGGGCAGGGATGTCCCCAGGGTCGGTGTTGGCAGGGTGACTTTGTCTCGGGCCAGAGTGTGGCTCTGCAGTGCTGGTTTTTTGTAGGAAAAGGGTGAGATTTGTCCTAAAAATGGCAGGTTTGGCATGAACTCCACCTCTGGGGTCTCTCCTGGGGCTTGTGGCGCAGACGGGACCGGTGGGTTGTCCCCGCTCCGATGTGTGCCACTAGCGGGCTGGGAAATGGGGGGAAAAAGGGCGCTAAGGGGACAACCGGAGCCGGGGAGCTGCAGCCGGACCCCGGTGCCCCGGCGCCCAGCCGTGCCGTGTCGATGCTGCTTCCCGTGTCCGTGTGGCGCCGGGGCGGCTCTTCCACCTCCCTGGCTCGTGGGGCTGCAGACGTGCTTCGGTTCCCTCCCTGCCCATAGAGGTGGCGGCTGGCGGCTCGTCGGGGAACCCCGGGGAGAGGCGCCGGCCGGCGCCGGCCGCCCTCCCCGCCGCCGCGGTTAACCACAGCCTCTCCCCTCTCGCGTCTCTTTCCTCAAGGCAAGCGGATGCGCGTGCAGTTGTCCACCAGCCGGCTCCGGACGGCGCCCGGGATGGGAGACAAGAGCGGCTGCTACCGCTGCGGGAAGGAAGGGCACTGGTCTAAAGAGTGCCCGGTAGATCGCCCGGGGCAAGTGGCGGACTTTGCCGAGGCCTATAACGAGCAGTACGGAGCCGTGCGCACTCCCTACACCGCGGGCTATGGGGAGACCGTGTATTACGATGAGGCGTACGGCGGGATGGCCGACTACTACAAGCGCTACCGCGTCCGCTCCTACGCCACGGCCTCTGCGTACGACGCCTACGCGGAGCAGACCATGGCCCAGTACTCCCAGTACGCCCAGTACTCCCAGGTCCAGTCCTCGGCCATGGCCGCCACCACAGCCATGGCCAGTCGCATCCCCACCACCCTAGACGCGTACGATAGAGCTCTGCTGCCGACCCCGGGCGCGGCGGCCGCCGTTGCCGCCGCCGCCACCGCCGCCGCGGCGGCCGCCTCCTCCACCTATTACACCCGGGATAGAAGCCCCCTGCGCCGCACGGCCGCCGCGGCCACCACCGTCGGAGAGGCGTACACGTACGAGCGTGGGCAGCTGTCGCCGGTCTCCTCGGTGGCCCGGGCCTCCCTCTACGACATGCAGCGGTTCGAGCGGGACCCCTACGGGGAGCGGGCGCGGTACTCTGCCTTTTGAGCCGGAGGTGAGCGCCGACGCCGGGCGGGCCGGCCCCGGCGCTGCCTACAGGGGAGCTCGGCTCCCGCAGCGCGAGCGACGTTCGCCGGGGACGCTCGGCCGACACCGGGCACTGCGGCGGCCGTCGGTGGTCCCGTCCTGTGGTGCCGGTGCCGGCAGGTAACGGGGCTTCCCCTGGCAGGAGGCGACGCCGCGGCGGAGCACCGCGGACCCCCGGGGACTCGCCGCCGCCCCGGAGCCCTCCCCGGACGCCGCCGCGTCAGGTCAGACGTGCCCCGGGCCGCTGCCGCCGCCGCCGCGCTCCCTCCCCCATCACCGGGGCCGCGACCCCTCACCCCTCGCCGGAGCGGGCGCCGTCGCCACCGTCACCGCCGCGTCCCCGTCTGTCCCACCCTCCGTCCGTCCGTCCGTGCCCCCCGCCGGTGGCGTCCCCGGGCCAGCGCCCACTCCCCGCTCACCTCTCTGCTCTCTTCCAGGTCCGGCGGCCTCGGATGGAGCCCGCGCCCCCCTTTTTTGTACGGAGCTTCCCCAGCCTCACCCCCCACCCCCTGGGGCCTTGCTGCCCCCGTCCCCCGAGGATTGGGACCCTCCCCTGCCCCCCTCCCCTCCCCGGGGTGCCCCCGTCCCCTCACCCCCTCATTTTCCAGCAAAATAAAGGTTTTCACCGAGTCTCTGTGTCCGTTTGTCCTTGTGGGGTGCGGGGGGGCGTCACACACACACCCCCCCCCGCCGCGGGGGGAGGTACGTGGGGACCTTTGGGGCCGGGGGAGGGGGAAGGACACGGCGCCATTTCGGCGGCGGACCACGGGACCCTTTTTGGCGGCCGGACCGTTTTTACCGCCGCCCATCGCTTTTGTTTCCGTCCGGCCTCTTTGTCTCTCGCCGGAGTCCGGCCCGCCGTGACGTCAGTTCCGGCTGCGGCGCCGTTTCCGCAGCGACCATGGCGCTGAACGCGGGTGCGGGCGGCGGCGGGACCAGCCCTCCCCCGGGCCGTGGGTTCCCCTCGAGCCCCCACCGACACCCCCCCCCCCCCGCCCCCGGGCTGCCCCCACCGACCTTCCCGGACCTCCAGGGCCGGGTCCCCCCGCGCTCTCGGGTCCCCCGCTCCCCCTTCCCTCCTCCGGCGTTCCGGGCCCCCTTCCGCCCCCCCCCCGCCGTGTCCGTGACGGTCCCCGCCGTGTCGTGACCGCCCCGTGTCCCGCAGGCGCGGAGCCGGGGGCGGCCCCGGGCGGCGGAGCTGGCGGCGCGGCGGGAGCGGCAGGAGCGGGTCAGCCAGGCCATGGGGCAGCTGCTGCTGCGGGGGTACCGCATGCTGGGGCGGTGCTGCCCCCACTGCGGGGTGCGCTCTGGGGCTGGGCCTGGGGAGTGGGCTGCGGGCGCGGGGCTGGGCCTGGGGCTGGGGTGTGGGGCGGGGGCGTGGGGCTGGGCCTCGGGCAGGGATGTGGGGCTGGGGGCGTGGGGCTGGGCCTGGGGCAGGGATCTGGGGGCTGGGGCTGGGGGCGTGGGGCTGGGCCTGGGGTGTGGGGCGGGGGGCGTGGGGCTGGGGGCGTGGGGCTGGACACGGGGCAGGGATCTGGGGTGTGGAGCTGGGCCTCGGGCAGGGATGTGGGGCTGGGGGCGTGGGGCTGGACACGGGGCAGAGATCTGGGGTGTGGAGCTGGGCCGGGGGGGGGGGGGCTTGGGGGCGCTGTGGGGGTGCAGCAGGGGTCCAGAGGTGTGGGGCAGGGCTGTGGGGCCGGGGCCGCGCTGACCCCCCCCGTGCCCCCCAGACCATCCTGCTACAGGACAAACAGCAGCAGCTCCACTGCGTGGCGTGCCAGGAGCCCGACTGCGACGGGGCGGGGGACGGCCCCGGTACGGGGGGGCTGGGGGCCGCCGGGGGGCTGTGGCTGGGGGGCTGTGGGCTGCCGGGGGGCTGGGGACGGGCTGGGGGCTGTGGCTGGGGGGCTGGGGGCTTGGCTGGGGGGCTGGGGGCTGCCGGGGGGCTGGAGACGGGCTGGGGGCTGTGGCTGGGGGGCTGTGGGCTGCCGGGGGGCTGGGGACGGGCTGGGGGCTGCAGCTGGGGGGCTGGGGGCTGCCGGGGGGCTGGGGCTGGGGGCCGCCGGGGGGCTGGAGACGGGCTGGGGGCTGTGGCTGGGGGGCTGTGGGCTGCTGGGGGGCTGGGGACGGGCTGGGGGCCGCCGGGGGGCTGGAGACAGGCTGGGGGCTGCAGCTGGGGGGCTGGGGGCTGCCGGGGGGCTGGGGCTGGGGGCCGCCAGGGGGCTGCGGCTGTGGGGCTGCGGCTGTGGGGCTGGGGGCCGCCGGGGGGCTGCGGCTGTGGGGCTGAGGGCGGCCGGGGGGCTGGGGGGGGGACTGAGGGTGGCCGGGGGCTGCGGCTGTGGGGCTGGGGGCCGCCGGGGGCGTGGGGATGGGATGGGGGGGGCTGAGGCCGAGGTGTGGGGCTGAGGCCGGGGG